>NW_019229586.1:335963-381023 GCF_002742605.1 Olea europaea var. sylvestris
CCTTTTGAGGCATGGAAATTCTTAGTCATGTATATTTTTACCTATTAAATTCACCTCGATTGTGAAGGTTAATGGAATAATAAACAGTTGAGTCTTGGCTTTTCTCATTATAAAAACCGTTTCTTCTTGTATATTTTTACCTTTTAGATTCGCCTAGATTATGAAGGTTAACAGAAAAATAGCTGTTGTGTCCTCTATTGCTTTTCTCATCATAAATACTGATTCTTGGTGAGATGCAAAATTCTCTGGTATCAAATTTACAATAAAATTTTATCGTTCAAACTTTAATTGCATTTTTCAAATTTTTTAGGCTCTGGAAGCTATTGAAAAACTCCAGAAAAATGTGGATACACTGATAGTGATCCCAAATGATCGTCTGCTGGATATTGCTGATGAACAGACTGCCCTGCAGGATGCTTTCCTTCTAGCCGATGATGTGCTGCGGCAGGGTGTCCAAGGGATATCAGATATAATTACAGTGAGTGATTTTATGTAACCATGTGCTTTATGAGGTGTTGAATCTTGACCACCTGTGATTCATTTTAGCTCTATAACAACATTTTGACATTTACTGAAAACTTGTGCATCACTGGAATGTGTTAATTTTTCCATTCTTCATGTATGCCATGCTTTGATGTCAAGGAAATTCAGTAATGAATGTTGGAACTTGGGATTTTGACTACATTCAAAATCCGTAATAGTTTTAAATATCAATACAGCTTGCTGCAATCAAATATTTCCATATTGTGGCTTTAGGCCACATTTTATGAGACACTTTCCATCAGTTTTAAAATGATTTTTAAAAAAAAAATGAAAGTTTCGAAATTAATTTATTTATTGGTCAAAGTTGGCAATAAATAAGTTGCTTATTCTTACAGTGAAGTTTTTTACTTGAAAACTTAAAAGTAATTCAAACATGTTTAGAAACGAAAGTTGCTTACACGTAACTTATTAAGGCTTTCCTATTAGAACGGGTTTTTCAAAAGGATTCCCCAACCTTCCATCAAATATTCTGCCTTTTCCTGGAAACAAATCAATTTGGAGAGTCCTTTCTGGCTCCAGTGGCAACTAGATCAACGTGTTATTGCTTCAAGAGAAATCTTTTTTCAAAGCTTAGCCAAACCTGAAGTTTATGCGTGCAACTGAGACAAACTAACAGACGAGCCTTTTCTTATTTTTCAGATACCTGGGCTGGTAAATGTGGATTTTGCCGATGTCAAGGCAGTAATGAAGGATTCTGGTACTGCTATGCTTGGCGTGGGTGTTTCCTCCAGCAAGAACCGTGCTGAAGAAGCAGCAGAACAGGCAACTTTGGCTCCTTTGATTGGCTCTTCCATTCAATCTGCTACTGGAGTTGTATATAATATTACTGGCGGAAAGGATATCACTCTGCAAGAAGTGAATAGGGTGTCGCAGGTAATGTAGAGCTTTTCTCTTATTTTCTCTTTTGTAGCAAGTGCATGTGATCTTCCTCAAAACAGTTAAATTGAAAACTTGGGATTTTCAATAGCACACTTGAATTGAATGCCTATAAACTCTCAGGTTTGTGATTGTGAGTAGTGGTTGATCTAGGGATTCAAGTGAGCTAGGACGAACCTAGTGAGTGTAAGTGTGTGACGGCAGTAGAGCAGCCGCCCAATATATGGAAAAATAAAAAATTTTAGTGGAGCCAGCATGGGTGGCCACCATGGCATGCTGGGTGCTGACTCCACCCCCTGATTATGAGTTTGGTGTATGGCTTTTCTTATATTTATTTTCATCTATTGGTTTCCAGGTTGTCACTAGTTTGGCAGATCCGTCTGCGAACATCATATTCGGTGCTGTTGTAGATGAGAGATACAATGGAGAGATACATGTAACCATCATTGCGACTGGTTTTACACAATCATTTCAGAAGTCTTTCCTTTCTGACCCAAGAGGAGCAAAGCTAGTTGACAAAGTTCCAGGGAGCCAAGAAAGCACAAAGTCTCCCATCTCTGTCAAGTCATCAGCCTCAAATTCCAGTGCTCCTCGACTGTCTCCTCGAAAGCTCTTTTTTTAGGCCGTCTTCACTCTATTTCAAAATTTCATTTTTCTATCATGTTAATTTAATTTTGCTTCCAATTAGAAAGGGGCGAAGCTGCATTTTATGATCCTTGATTAATTTTTGTAATATCATTTGTGATGCAATTTTCCTGCACCTTTCAGTTTCTAATCTCCATGATTATTTTTTAACCAAAAATAGGATGAAATGCTCGTTTGAAACAACTTTTATTGTAGAAGAGCGTTTCAAAGAAACTATCTTAAATTAGATTCCTCCAAAAGCTCCATTAGCCACACAAAACAATTTCAAAATACTATCCAAACAGGAGCAACTTTTTACTTTTGGAAAGTGTTGCCAACAAGCCTTAATAGATCAATAGTGTGTGAGCGTACCCAAGCCTTTATGCAACAGATTACATTATCTACTAAATAATCATAGTGAAGCATAATGGAAGAAAAAGCAAAATATAATAGGCCAATTGCAATTTATTTTTTCCATTTTTGGAAGGTCTTCTTTATGGTTTGTTCGGGGATTTTCGCCCACAATTATTTTCAACCAAGCCGTATAGGGATTCACAACCTTTCTTCACTTTCTAACCACACTTTCCAAAAAATCAATCAATTTTACTTGGAAAATTTTCTTTTCTCCCAAACAAACACTTTAGGTTAAAAAGACAAACACTTATCTTAAAAAGTCAAGTTTTTAAAGACCTATCAAGAAAGGTTACAAGGTATGTTGTGATTATAGAAACTACTGTGTTGCTAAAAATGAAAATGTACATAAGAACCATAGCCTAACGAATATGTTGATTATAAGTTGGAAAATTTTGAAAAGCTTAACAGGAAATTTATCCAAACAAATCATATCACTCCCACAAACAAGGAATCCAAACAACGCGGGAATTAAAATCCAATCGACTTCACAAATAACACAGCCATTCCACTCCCCTTCTTCTTCTTGTTCTTGTTCTTTTTTCCAACACATCAATGTTAAATTTTAATCCAGGACAAAAGGACAGCAGAAAATTCCAATTCCACATTTATCTATATTACAAATATTTGATCAGCATATATATAGCAGCAACCAAAACGACAATCCCAATAATGGATAAAAGGAGACACAAGCAAGAACAGCCACCCTTTGTGCGTTTATTCAATATTGCAAGCCTCTTCTGCACTCGCTGTTTCCATTTAGGGAAAAAACCAACAAAATAAAGTAATTGGAATAGACACACAGCAAATTAGTTAATAAATACTTATCAAGTTTTGCAAATTCCCCGAGTAAATTTCCATTAATATTCCTTCATGAGAAAGTCCAAATAAGTAAAATGCATAGGCATGATATGGTCTAAACCTAGTTCGCACAAATTTCCTTGAAAGCAGCTCTCCCACACCATGTTCGGCTAAGCTTAAAAAGTTTACTTATAAATCACAAGCTTGTTTTCAATAAACAATTTATTTATTGATAAAGTATGAGATACTTTCAAAATAAATAACATTTTTCCCTTAAAAAGTTAGAAAAAAATAAGTTATCCAAGCATATTTTACACTTTCTTGACTAAGCTTTATTTTATGTGCATATGCTATTTGTAATATCGGAAGTCTAGCATACTTCAGCAACAATGACGAGTCTATACTATAATGTCACTACTAAGAGGATCAAAATGCGTAAAGACATTAACTTGCGTTAACCACATGCTATGAAAGATAATGCCAAAATTCTATCGACCAGCTTGAGGAGGTTTTATTACAATTCTATCAAATGTACTAGACAGAATGGTTACCTGCAGTCGGGAGTCTGTGACATCAACATGTTGGTCCAGATTATCCTGCACAGAATGACATTAAGCAGAAATGAACTTCAATATAATAGTTAATTGCGATATGCAAACTACAGAAGATTAGCTTTCGCGCGAGAAAAAAAGCAGGTATGTTATAATACAACAACACACAATTAGCCTTGTATGCAGATCAAGCTCCTCATTGACTGCCAATGCTATATGTTTAGTGCTTATAACTGTCTCCTCCAATTTTTCAAGGCCCTCGTCTTGTTCTGCACAAAGAAATGAAACAGCAAAGTCATCCTATATTAAGAAAGATAAAGAAAAAATAAGTTGAAGAAAAGATTTATGGTCACTAACCTTTAATGATTTGTCGTTGAAGACCAACACCACCATAGTTGTCAAGCCCAGTCATTCTGCTCATGACATCAGTCGTCTTAATTTCTGGCCCAAGTAAGCTATCCCTATCTGCAAAGTTTGACATGTTCAATGTGGAAGCCATCTGGTTTACTTTTGAAGTTAGATTTGAAACCATATCTTTCCGCCGATTCATTTCTTTCTGTGTCCTGCATATGAATACGAGCAGGTTCAAGGGCCGTACAAAGACCATGACCAGAGAAAACAATTAGAAATTTAATGAACACATAGAACCAAGTGTTAAGTCTATCTAGTTTTTTATCAATAATGTACATCTTTGTTAAGAGTTAATACATGGATTAATTAGATAATAGTTTAGGTCTCATTCTTTTGCATTTATGATTGTTGAGAGTTTGTTATGACAGGTGTCCTTATTGTATAGGCCAAGGTGATTATTCCTTTTCATATAAATGTTTGTACAGGTTGTATTCATCATCGTCCTGAGGAATAATAAACAAAAGTGCTCTTTATTATTAATTCTCTGTTTTTATAAGGTAAATGAATGAGTGCACATCATGTCTCTAAGCTTAAGCGAGTGTTTTAACTTTAGAGCAACAAAATATAAATGCAATCTACAAATTATACAAGGATTCAAGACTTGACTACTTAATTCAATAGAACTTTAAGATTATTTCTTGAAAATATAATAAACAAGTCAGAAGGATGTCCAATTGAGACAACTTACAGAGGTTGCTTTCCAGGAAGCTTTGAAAGAAGAGACTGTAGGCTATCGAGCCTGGTTCTGAGTATGGTAATTTTCCTACGTATGGCAGATGAATGTCGCTGTGCTTCTGGCCCTGTGGCGGGCAATGAACTCCTTTCTGATATCATGTTAGTGATGTCATCGGCAAGTTTTACTGCTTCATTGTACTCCCTTACCCACGAGTCCCCAGAAGCTGCCATTGTCTGCAATTAAGACAACATAGTTTTCCAAAACACCTTTACTAAGTAATAAGTATTTCAATAATCAAGAAAGCAACTAAAAGAAACAATTCAATCGATAAAAATCCATCATGAATTAGGATAGGAACAAATTCATGCCATAATCTATACATTAAAAGCTGGTCAAACTCAATTTTTATCCACATTCCTAGGAACCACGACTTTCACCTGCTTTTTAACCACACTTTTTTGGGGCCACGACTTAAAGGAACTTCAAAGCTTAGCCAAGTAGTTTCGAGGTTATCGCGAGTATAATAGTAAAAATCGTAAAAGAAAGTATTACATTCCAAAAAATTGAAATATCTAAAAATTAGCATCCAAGATGAAATCAATGCCCACGCTATTTCTATCAGTAGATTCCCTGATTCTCAATTGTATACAGAGCAATAAACAAAAAATTTCCTGTTGTCTCTAGTACTTTTGAGAATTTTTGACTGAATTAAAACAGATGATCAAACAGATGCCACCAATTAATCACACATAGATTAATTAATGTAAGCCATAAATAAGCAGCATAAAAAAAGGTCCACCAAACAGAAAGGAAAACGCAGTAAATAATTTTCGAACCAGATCGCACAGCCCAATCAGTAATTCATAAATTCACAAACCAAACACATTCAAAAAGGTCAAATTTCAGTTAGAATCAGAAGAAACGCAGCTGAATTACAAGTGATTATGTGTTCAACCGCCACAATTGAATTAGGGCTTAAACTAAGATTAAGCTCTGTCAAATCTTAATCGATTATCAAACCTATTATGATAACTGAAAAAAAAAATTGCGATAGTGACGAAGATGAAAAAGGCGGAATGCATTACCCTTTTGATTGGAAACGGAAGCAGGGATCTAAATAGCGGAATCGTAGTTTATGATAGGATGAATAATTGGTAAGCTTAGGATATTTAAGAATTATTTGAAACGGGGCGTCACAGGCGGCGCCACCGATTACCGGCAAGTTTTGTCCGACTTAATTGTCGTCTTCACCACCGCATTCAGACAAGAAATCATTAATAATTAATGTTGGGCAGATTTTTTTCAAAATAGAAGTATGATAAACTTGCATTTCAGCTCCCCAACCTATTCTTTTAGTAAAATTTGATCCTTATCTTTAAAAGTATTGCAAGTTAATCTTGACTTTCCATCATAATGCAACTTAATTATTATTATTATTATTATTATTATTATTATTATTATTATTATTATTATTATTATTATTATTATTTATTTTATTTTATTTTATTTTTTTGTGTTTGCCTTGTCACAAGATAATCTTGTGCTCTACATGTTTCGCCCATCCAACACATCTAAATTGCACGATTAAGTAGCTTAACATATCTTATATGTTCAACTTAATTCATCACGTAAAAGATGAGTGACTATTAATGTAATTAGAAAGATTGATTGTTGTAATAATTGGCCATGCTTCTAAACTCTATGTTTAATAAATTTATCATGTTGATCAATTATGTTAAGAGTTTATAAGTCCACTTGGATCCTTCTTCATTGGAGTTTGCATTACCAGATAATGAGGGAAATGATTAGTTGGGCAGAATTGAATTGATCTCGAAATGGATCGAGTTGTATCTACATTGGAAAGTGTAGGTTTTGGTTTGTTGGGGGCAATGAGTAGTTTCTTTATATGCTATCAATAAAATAAGTATTTGTTATTTGAGATTTGAAAATCTTGTTAATTCTTGGACGTAAGTTAGAGATAATTTTTTGATATGTGCTATACACTATGTATTACGTTGTAGTATTGACTTCAAAACCAAACCGTAAATGAAGCTTCAAACTCATATGATTCAATTAGGGATGGAGGTAGCTAATAGGGCTAACGTGGTGCATAATGAATTTAATGTTGTGCTTGAATATAATGGGGGCAAAACGAAATAAAACTAGAAATGAGGTGAGTGAAAATCCAATTTTCGGAAAATTTAACAGCAAAAACAGCGTGAATCTCGAAAATCCAGTTCTGGTGGGGGAGCAAGATACGAGAAAAAGAAAGCCCACAAAAATAATGAACCTCAACTCACCACCTATGGGAGTTCAGTAAATTAATAATTCTGCAAAGAGGAAGTACATGAAATTCAATATTCTGATTGCAGAATCAGAATTTGGATTTATTAACTGAATTCGCAGGGGAACTTTGGAGGGATCGGCAAGTTCGAATCCGTGATTGTGAAGATGTCGGACCTAGACCGCCAAATAGAGCAGCTGAAAAGATGTGAACCGCTCACGGAAGCTGAAGTCAAAGCCCTTTGCCTCAAAGCTATGGAAATTCTTGTTGAAGAGAGTAATGTTCAGCGAGTCGATGCCCCTGTTACTGTAAGTAAACAATTGGTCGTTAATTTATTTATTGTCTTTTTCTGGGCTGTGATTTTTTCTGTTATTTAAGACACTTAGAGAAATATATTTAAAAGAATAGTTTTGGATTTTGTTTTTCGAGCAAAGGGTTGTGGAGGGATGGATCTGGGTTCACGTATTGCACGAGGGTTTTGCGAAAAGGCGTATGCTTTTTGTTTTTGTAGTTATTTGACACTTAATCTTTGGAAATTAAACCCCATTTTTGAGGGTTTTTTTTTTTTGGTCTCTCACATTTTTCTGTATTCTGGAAGCAGGGTGTTATTTAGGGGATTTGGTTCTCAATTTTGGTTGTGAAATAACAAAGAGTGCAAAATCAACATATTTTCAGTACTGAAAATTATATTTGTGATATTTGATCGAAAAGTTTCTGGTTTTTATTGAGATTTGGCATCATCTGATGGCTATTGAGCTTTGTTTTTTGTTGTAATTTGCTGTGCCGAGTAATTTTCTGAGCTATTTTCCGGACCTGTTGAATTGGTAGTAAGCGGGGGTGGGATTGAGACCCGTTCTTCAGCAGTCGATAACTGTAGGAAAATGGTGTTTGAGGGGTGGGGGATCCAGCCATCCAGGGGACAAGGAAATTGCACAAATAAATAAAATTTAAGACAAACAGAGAATATCAAAGTGGGCATGCATAAAACTACATGATATTCAGTTAATTACGAATGAGAAAATAGGATGTGGTAGAAAGAGGAAAAAACAGTGAGAAAAGAACTGATGTTAAAGTAGGATATTATAATTTTTTACAGTCCTCAGTCCTTTCCATTTGAACCCAGTTTTGGACTTTGATTATGTTCAAGGTGTAATTAGATTTAAATGTAGCATACCTATCTGAATATTTGATTAATCAGCTTGAACAGCAAAGTGCTTTAATTTCCATCATCAACTTTATAATATTAAAAAATGTCAGTGAACTGATTCTGCAAATTACGAATTTATACATGACAGTGCGATTCTAGTTAGTTCTGGTTTACGTTACCTTCGATCACTATGGGCAATAGGGAGGTCATTCTGCTGTTCTATTTTTCTTAGGTTCATCTGGTTATATTTGAGGATTACATCATTGTGATTTGATTCCTTCATTTTCATTTGTAACTCTCTGTTTACCTCTTTTTGCAATATGCATCCCCAAAGTGTAGAAATTATTCTTTCCTCTTCCAAACTTTTCATAATCACAGTTCACTGCGCCCTTACTGGAAGTAAAGGGCTCGAAAGCTTACCTTATTATTAGAGATATTGCTCCTTTGGTTTTTTATTTTTATTTTATTTTATTATAACTATTACTAATTTTAGTAATATTGTACTTACAAAAACGTTTATTTGTTATAATACCAATAATGAAGTCTTTAGGATAATTCAATGCAATAGAGGAGGAATCAATGAAAGAACATAAACTCAAGTCTAAATCCTGACAGGTGGGGAAAAGCTGACTTTCATATAGATTATTATTATTATTATTATTGAATTTTAACCACCCACCTCCAACAAAGAAGAAGAAAATAAAAACCACGGCATCCTGAAATAAACCATGGGGAGCAAGGATGAAGAGATTTAAAACTCCCTTCTTGTTTACTCCATGTAAAATAATACACAAATCATATGTTGGTGCTTTTATGATAAAATTGCCTACAACTATATAGCATATAAATATAACTGTTATCTTCCCAACTTCTGAAGATATTGCTGTCGTTTTTCTTCTACCAATTAACTTTAATACACCGTTCACATTGCTAACATAGTCATTACCCGTCCTTTTTCACCCTTCGCTGGAAGCAGATATGTGGTGACATACATGGACAGTTTTATGATATGAAAGAGCTTTTCAAAATAGGAGGTGATTGTCCAAAGACAAATTACTTGTTCCTTGGAGATTTTGTTGATAGAGGATTTTATTCGGTCGAGACGTTTCTGCTTCTACTTGCCCTAAAGGTATTTTTATTTGCACAGTAAATTAGTAATATGGTAGATATTCCAGCTTTCTTGTGATGCCTGTTGCAGCCATATTCAAGTTTCTTAATATATTCAGTTTCCCGAAAGTTTCTAAATTGTATACTGTACAAATTAGCCTAAAGATAGTGAATTTTCAGGTGAGATACCCAGATCGGATTACTCTCGTTCGGGGGAACCATGAGAGCCGGCAGATCACACAGGTTAGTCTTAGTTATTTATCACCTTTGAGCTTTTATGTTCCAAGAAACTTTATTGGTTTCCTCTGGTTTCAGGTGTATGGATTTTATGATGAGTGTCTACGCAAGTATGGTTCTGTGAATGTTTGGAGATATTGCACCGATATTTTTGATTACTTAAGGTTTGCTCATTTCTAGATATATCTCCCGGTACTCATTTAATGAAAGAAGCAAACTTGGCAGTATCACTAAAGTTTGTGTAACTAGGCTGTACGAAATTTATAACTTACTGTGTTGCATGAAGATGCACTTTTCATTGCCTTTAGAAATATATGCCTGAGATTTTTCCAGTTCACAAGCTATATATTTTTTATGCTGACATTCTTTATATGCTTTCTTTTCCCTCTGCTTATATGCCTGTTATTGTGCATTTTATTTGCATGGCTTGTCGTTGACATGGCTTGTTTTGAAACTTATAGCTTTCATAACATTTTGGTCCTGCTGGCAATCTTTTGTTGCAGCCTATCAGCACTGATAGAAAACAAAGTATTTTGTGTTCATGGTGGTCTGTCACCTGCAATTTCCACATTGGATCAGGTTTGCGAACTATCCAGAACCTTACGGCATTTGGTTGGTTGAACTGGTCATAGGATTAAGGAAGAAAAAGAGGTTAAAAATTTAGTTTGTTGTCCTTTGCGACACTGCCCAGCACTGTGTACAAAACATGACCTTAGCTTTTCCCTTTGTTTGAAGGGAATTAATTTAATCTGTATTGCAGATTCGAACAATTGACCGGAAACAAGAAGTACCTCATGATGGTGCCATGTGTGATCTCCTATGGTCAGATCCAGAAGATATTGTTGATGGATGGGGTTTGAGTCCTCGTGGTGCTGGTTTCTTATTTGGTGGTAGTGTTGTAACTTCCTTTAATCATTCAAATAATATTGACTACATATGTCGAGCCCATCAATTGGTAATGGAAGGTTATAAATGGATGTTTAACAACCACATAGTTACTGTCTGGTCAGCGCCGAATTACTGTTACAGGTAATGAACTTTAGTTTTCTTTTATTTCTCCCTATTCCCACTTGTTATGAATTTTGGATATATGCTGCAGATGTGGAAATGTTGCTGCAATTCTTGAGCTGGACGATAATCTTGATACGAAGTTTCGTGTATTTGAAGCAGCTCCACAGGCATGTGCATATGATTCTCTTCTATTTAAGTTGCTAAAGCTGTTCATCTTACTACATTAGTAGATATCAAAAAGAACACCAACGTCAAAATTTATGTCTTAATTTACATGCACGCGCCATCCGCTTCGTTGGCTAAACCCTTGTAGTAGACGTGCCGCGTTGGTCGTCTTGAAGTACAATTTCAATCGAGCAGCGGGTGGAATCCTTTGCAGAAAACTTAAATATGCAACGGGGTATTATAAATGGCGGATCCGCTGAGATTTTGCCCTTTTGTCACTCCGATTCGTTCCTTCCAACTATAATCACCTTTATACGAGGACCCTTTGAGGTTAATATGCCTACGACCCTTGAAATAATCTGTCATTATCTGTCCAAGTCTTGAAGGAAGAAAGCCCAAGTGTTAAAAGCATATTGCACCGAAGATGTCATGGGCCTTTGTGCTTAAGTTGATGCATTAGCTTTATAAAATTTGTGACCTCTTAAGACTTTGACCCCTGAGCTGTCGTACATGTGAATTTCATAATTGTTTTGACAGTATTATTTCGGTTGATACTTCTCTAAAATTTGTTCAGCTAGGCTTGTAACTCACGAATGTGGAGCTGCTTATATTTTAGATTAAGAACACGGGTATTCACAGTTATCAAAACTAGACTGGACCGTCCTGTGTGGCGCAGAACCCTGTAAATGCCGATATAAGCAGTTTGAGTTTGCTTCAATGAACCATTGATCAAGGACCATTCGAAACGCTGGTTTTAATGTTTGAACTGGGTGGTTTTTATTAAACCTGGATCTATTGTCCAAATTAAGTTTTAAGGTGCTTCTCTCAAGACTGGAACCAGGGACCACAATATTATGTAGCCGCTCTCTCTTCTAGTTCATGAAAATAAAACTCCTCGGTATAAGTTGAATGGCTAACGATGATTTTTACTTGTTAAAAGTGGGATTAAAAAGAAGGATGAAAATAGGATTTTATCACTTGTTACACCTCAAATCCATGCAATTACAACTTGTGGGGTCGTTTTTTCTAATCATATTTCAGCTCAATTCGTGTAAGTCAGTTTATGATGAAATGCAGGAATCAAGAGGACCGCCTGCCAAAAAGCCGCCTCCAGATTATTTCTTATAGAGCTGAAGCTGTGAAGATATACTAGTTTCCTATGCTTATGTATTGGGTCGATGAAAATCAAAACTTATAGTTGCATGGTGAAGATGTCGTCTTTAGATGCTGGGAGGTTAGCGATATTGACTCGCAGTGACTAGCTCCTCGAATGATTGAAAGAATGGCACGTCGTCTTGATGGCGGTCGCCCGGACCACCACAATCATTCGAAATCCCATCTTGCTTGGTGGATCATGTTTCTTTTCCTCTCTCTCTCTCTCTCTCTCTCTCTCTTTTGTGGGTTTTGTAACAATACTGAGTTACTTATATGCCAAAGAACATTTGTATAGACAAAATTTGATCCCACTTCCATATGCAGGGTGTGCAGAAACTTTTTTTGTTTGTTTTTTATTGCCATAATAGCAGAAGTTATTTAGAGAATCTCCAGAAGAAATTGTTTGCTTTTTCTATGTTCTTGTGGGGATTTACTATCGTCCTCTTCCTTTAAGCCATTTATGAAAACAGATAGCCATACAAATGTGTCGATAGCATTGTCCGAAAAACCCTTTATGGATTTATCGTGTTGAATGACAATTAATGCCAAAAAAGGAAAAGGAAATCCTTGTGTAGGAACAAGATTCAAGTCTTACAGTCGACTCAACTTTGAGCCCTAGTTTGATCCCCATTAAATTAAATTATATTACATTCCATTTTTGTTTCACCTATTTTCAACCACACAATTTTTCATAAAATAATATTACACGTAAATCGAAAATTTTTCTTTCTTTTTCAACCACTCATTTTTCTGAAAAATACTATTCTCCCCATTTCCATTTTCAAGTAATGGGGGTCAAGCAGGGGCTGAGTGTCGACAATAATGTCGAATAACAAGATTCAAGTCAATTAGATTTAACTGAAGAGGTTCAACTTTTGTGGCAAATTCTTCATAGCGTCATTGAGTTGTTCCCAATTTCTTGTATTAACTATCATTTAATCTCAATGACAAACTCCAATCCAAGTTCTCAATTTGAAAAATACTATTCTCCCCATTTCCATTTTCAAGTAATGGGGGTCAAGCAGGGGCTGAGTGTCGACAATAATGTCGAATAACAAGATTCAAGTCAATTAGATTTAACTGAAGAGGTTCAACTTTTGTGGCAAATTTTTCATAGCGTCATTGAGTTGTTCCCAATTTCTTGTATTAACTATCATTTAATCTCAATGACAAACTCCAATACAAGTTCTCAATGGATCTTGCATCATAAAATGATATCTTCACCTTCAAACTCAAAATAATTAAGCCTAAATTCTTCATTTCCATCATCTATATTTCAAACAATTCCTTCGTTAATCCTAAGATTTTTGGACACCTCTATAAGTATGTCACATACCTAAAAACGATGCTAACTTTGTTTTCTCATAGTTATAGAGGTTAACGAGAATGATGTTTTTGATAGAGATTCACACTTTATTTCGTGCATCTTTCTTCAAATGCGGCAAAGCTACTTTTACGATGCATGCATGTATTCTTGAGCGTTACCGAACATTTACGTTGTATGCATGTATTCATTGACGTTAGATTTTATTATAAGTTTGCATTTGTTTTCGTTCATTCTTTACTTTCTATTATTGTTTACCTTCATTTTGTTCTTCATTACGAGAAATTGAATACTTCGATAGCATTTCGATGCTGATACGCTTTATACTTGCACATCACAGTTGCATTTAGCAAAGGCTCTTTAAAAAAAAAAAAAAAAAAAAGGCAAACGTGTCATAAGAGCTTGGAGGTAGCACGAAGCCGAATCGTGCAAGTTCGTGTTTATAAACAACAGTAATTACAGAAAATAAAAAGAAAAATAATCCGCCAATTTTTATACACGTCTTTTTCTCTCTCTAAAACGTTTCCCCTTCTCTCTCTTCGTTCTGCTCAAGTTTTTGCCCGAACCCATCACGCTCTCTACAGCTGACTTACTTATACGATTTACCATCTAAGTTTTGTGGCTAAATTACCCGCTAAAAGGTGTGTTTTTCATATTTTTAAGGATTCTAATTTTAGTTTTTTCTAAAAATTTACCCTTTCGGTCTCTCTTCTTCTCCCTTTCTCTCTCTCTAGGGCTTTCTCTCTGCCAAGATGGGTTATTTCTCTCTTTCTTGCAGGTACTTGTGCAAAAAGCAGCTGGTTCTGCCGTTAATTCTTTCAAAACGACGTGGGTTATGGGGTTTGGGTTGTGATGATTTCTTAGGGTTTTTGTTAGATGGATTCGACGGTGGAGATTGAATCTGGAAGAAGGTTGGTTGGTTTGGGTGAGAAGAGTCTGGCAGAAGGGGATGTAGTGTTATCGAAAGTGGATCCCCTGGGCAAGAAGAGACTGGCGGAAGGGGATGTGGGGCTATCGAAAGAGGGTCCTCCGGCAAAGAGAATTAAAAGAGGGGAATTGATTGGAAACATGAAGAAGGTGGCTGAGACGGTGTTGGTGCTCGCGGCGATGGGGAAAATGAGGGGAGGAAGGGTGCCCACCGAGATCGAGGAGAACTTGATGGCGGATGCCCGGGGCAGGTTGGCGAAGGTATGCGATGGTTTTGCACCTAAAGACGTGTTCCCGAGAGATGCTTTTGGAGGTATGATTGAGGATTTGGGACTAAATAAGTTGAAAGAACAGAGGCTAGAATTTCGTCCTCCCAAAATATCAATTGCTGAAAAGTTGATGCTTTCTAAAAGACAGGTTTGTTTTTTCTTCTCTTTTCTCCTTTTGGTTTGATTTTTAATTCGGAATTGGTAGGCTACTCAATTGACCAGTTATGGTGATTATAATTAAGAATGAACAAGTTAAGAATACTGGGTGTTGGTATAATGTGAAGTTTGGTTAGAGGGAAGACTATGAATTGTCTTCTAGCTGTCGACCGCTTTCCCAAAAAAAATCAGCTTCCTAAGGTGCTTCCTTGGTCTGGTGTACATTATGAGGTGAAGTGGTTGATTTATTGGAACCTGGAAAAGTCATTTGATACTGTGGAAGTTGACCAGTGTATTCTACTCGGTGTATTATGTGATAAATACTTGTAAACTTTCATTATACATTGGAAGTGCTTGTCAGTTTTCTTGTGTAACTGTCTTATATTAAGCACTGAAGCTTGATAAAGCATTTTCATTGTCATGAATGGACTTCCCCTTTTTTTTACCATTGTTTTGAAGAAAGTACTCTATTAAACAGATATTGTTGTTTTACATCCATATTCACCTGTTTCTTTTTTGGACTTCCACATTTTTTTTTTAATTTTTTTATGTATTTTCCGTTCTCACGATTTTTTCTATAAGTTTTTGTTTCCCTGTTTCGACTTTACCGGGGAACTCCATTTAATTATTCTGGCGGATTCTTACCGAAGTCGTCGGAACTATTCAGTCAAATCTACTTCATTAGATTTAATTGTTTACCTTTTTTAAGTGAGTGAAGTTATAATTTGAACCAAAGCTATCTCAAAAATTTGGAGTGGAAGAATAAGAATCTTGAGAATTGTATGGTCTGTAGTGTTTCTTTTATGATGATATTAGTTTGTTCCAAGTATTAAATATAGATCCAATGCGGATATATCTTGGAAAAAATTAGCAAATCACACTTCTATTGTGCTTTATACTTTAATTTGTGATGGGGTCTATATGCAATTAAGTGCAAATATTGAAGTTACGCCCATAACGGAAATACTGTTAATTTTGGAATTTATGATGGTTGACAATACAAACATAAAGCTCTAATGAGTTTGATTATTGGCATACATGTTACAACATATGAGAAGTTTGGGCACAGCATAGGTTACAAAGAAGGAAAAATTGTTTGAAAGGTATACTGTGAAAGTATGATATCGTCAAAGGTTCAGGTGACTGGAAGCAAAATGCCAACCCAACATTATTTCATACTCACACATTATCTAATAAACTATGAGATCTATGACATGATAGTAACAAGAGAGAATGATATGGATTCACGGCCATCTAACTTTCTTATGTCTGAGCGACTTCATATACTGCATGTGTCATTATCTATGTTATGAACCATATTTTGAGTAATGTAAATGGCCTTGCAGGTGAGAAGACTGCTTTAATTATGAAAAAGTGGTTCTAAGTAAATGAAGTATTTCGACATGATGATTGAGAATGCAGTCAGACATTTTACTTGCTTTCCAATTTTATTTCGCCATGCTTTTGAAAATGGTCCCATCTGATCTCTGTATAATATAGGTCATTGCATGATGTTTTTCATGAGATTAAAATATATTATTCAGTTATTTGGGTGTTGTTGAGTCATGCATTTTTGTTAGGATTTTCTCACCTTGGTGTACATTGGTGAACTTTGGAGCACTAATTTTGGGCAGTTTATTTAGACGCTACATAATGTTCTTGCAGCAAATCATTTAATCTCTTACAGATATTAGAGGGATTGGATATTCATCTCTTTAGATGTGTTTTATTTGTGAATGCTGCCTTGTGGAGCAAAGTACATACGATTGTTTGTCTTGCATTTGCTGCTTGTCTACTGCTTATTAGATTGTGTATATTGCTTTATGCTGATGTTTACTCCTGTCTTATCACTCCTTGATTTAGATGGAGAAATTAGAGGATTTCTCTGCATCTACCCCACATACTTCTAGACATGCACAAATGAATTCTTCTGCAGCCCTTGATATCCGTGGTAAATCACATACTGCTCGAACATCTCAGTTGGATAAACCAAGTCATGTGCGCATGTCTTCTGGAAGTTTCCAATCTGCTTCACCTTTAGGTCATTTGATTAAAGCAAATTCTACATCCTCGCCTTATCAGCTTCCTAGTAGTGAGATAAGACCTATGGTTTCCAGTGCATTACCCGCAAATCATTTGGGTCCTGCATCATTGCCTAGAGTTGATGGGCCGCATCCTAGATTAGATGGAAGATCGGATGGTTCTTCCCACCCATCACAAGTTGAAGGTAATGCCAATTTCTTGCTTCTAATTGTGAATGATAGTTAAAGATCTGTTTCCTTAAGAATATTGTGGAAATATTTGATTGTGAGGTTCTCATTCAGAGTGTATCACGGCTTGTGTGGCATATTCTTTTGTGAAAGAAGGTCCTCGGTTGAGTGTTAAGTTCTATTTATTGGAAAAAGATAAATTTTTAGCAGCAGCTTTCAAAGCGGATGATTATCTTCTTGAAAGCTAATGCGTGCCAGAACGCTTATTTTTGCTGTAAATCGGTTACATTCTGTTCACATTTCCTGTTTTGTCACAATTCTTATATGTATCTTCAACTAACTATTATTTCATGTTGCAGCAAATTACTCTGCTAACTCAAGCTTCAGAACTCCAACTTGTTCAGTGCAATCCCAACCTGTCTCATCAGCTAAAAGTGGAATGGATGATAAGGCTCCCATAAATATGTCTGTTAAGATTGAGGGATCGGGTGCGGGAGTGGCTGCATTTAGACCAATTGTCAATCAGACAACAAACACGCTTCCAAGCACACAGCATGTACAAGGCTCTAACATTCAGGCACCTACTGTAGGCAAGAGTCATGCTGATATTTGTAAAATTGTTCAGAAAGTATTGCATCCATCGTTTTCAGAGCACTCTACTTGGAATTCTCCTTCTATTGATTACATGAACAAGGCTTTGACTTGTCAGATGTGCATGCATACCCTAACTGAGGTAGACAGCATACTTGTTTGTGATGCCTGCGAGAAAGGGTTTCACTTAAGATGCCTCCAGACAACTAATCAAAAAGGAGTTCCTAGAGGGGAGTGGCATTGCGGAAAATGCTTGTTGCTAAGCAATGGGAAACCGTTGCCCCCAAAATATGGTCGTGTCATGAGAAACATTAATGCACCAAAAATGTCTTCCAGTGCAGCAGCAGTTCCATCAAGTTCAAATAAGAAGGCTGCGGCTTCAGATGAGCTCAGTCAGCCAAAGATAATGGTCAACGGGAACTCTTCAATGCAGAATGTACCTCCTGATAGCATTAGCGTTAATAATAGCCATTTGTTGTCCAGACCAAGTGGACCAGTTACAGTAAATGCTAAAGAAATGCAAGGTAATGATATTGACTCTAATGGGGCAAACACTGATGACCAAATATCTTCCAGAACTTGCCAAAATAATCTGATGAAACCCTCCGGTGCCACTTGTGTTTCACTTACAAGCTCATCAGGTGGAAAATCATGTGACAGTGAACTGGTTGAATTAAAATCAAATGATCCTGCAAAGTCAGAGACCAGTTTGTCCATTGACTTACAAGCTCCTGGCAATGCACAAGATGGTACTGGAGTAAGTTTTCCAAGCAACGAAGCAAGCCTGCCAAAGATATCTTTTGAAAATCATGTTATGCCTATGGATTCCAAATGCTCTCATGGCATAGAAACTTCGAACTGTAAATCAGATCAACTAAATGAACAGGAAGTTTTACAAGACAACCTTGCAGAAACTTTGACTGCCATGGCTGGGAATACGGAACAGGGTAGATCTTCACCAGATGGATTGCATGCTGTTGATTGGATTGGGGATGCAATTCAAGTTTCAGATGAGAAAACATATTATAAATCTTGCTGCATCAATGGAAGTGTCCATGAACTCCTGGATTATGTTCTTATTCTCTTTGACAATGACAAATTAATTCCTTCAAAACTTCAGGTGATCAATCATTGAACAATTTAATTTCTCATGAGACTATGATTTTGATAAAATTTTCAAATTACACAGAATTTTCAAGATAATTACTCTCGGTTAGATAAGGAGGCCTTGCTAGAGTGATGTGTGTCAGTTTTGCCAGCATTTAACAGGCTAAGTTTTGCATGGGTACAGATAGTATTTGGGAACCCTTGGAACTTGCTCAAGTGGAGTAGTTCAGTGTGATTGCTAAGCACATTCAGTTAAATTTAATATCAACCAAAAACAAGTTTTCTTTTCTTTGCTTTTTTTCCTGAACATTTTGGATCTGATTGTGATTGAGCCAGGATAGGGGAGAAGTTATATGGTTCTAGAACTTTTCGTGACCAATTGTGATTAATACCAGAGCACTTCATGATGAAGATGAAGACCTCAAATCAGATGCTTACTGGTTTTATATTCTGAATTTTGCAAAATATAACCTTGATTATAGGATGTATAAGTGTACCCACAATACTAAGTCATATAGATTGAGATGGATCTATTCAGTGTGATTGTTAGTTTGGCCCTTTGACTGTGTTCCTCGGATTCTCCATTTTGGAGGAAGTACACGTGTTTCTTATAATCTTAAAATGCATCTACAATTAACAGTATATGAATTTCTAACAAATTATAATTTTGTAATATGTATCTGCGTACGTGTCTAAATTTTGGATCCTTTTAGTTGTATCTCCATATTCTAGATTTTAGAAAAAGATCAGGCTCCTAGATATGTACTATCTGACGCCCGCCCCCGCCCCCGAGCCCAAGCAAAATAGCTTGTCTATTACTGCACTTCGAGCAGACCTGAAATGTTGAACTCCTTGTCATTTGTTTTTCTAGTTGTGAAAGAATACAATAGGTTTGGTAAATTATGTCTCCATGAATTTCACATCAAAACTCTTGCATTTTTTTCTGCAGGTCATGTGGGAGGATAAAAATACTAGAATGAAGTGGGTATCAGTCAATCGATGTTACTTTCCTGGTGATTTGCCTGAGTCCGTTGGCCGTCCATGTGGCCTGGAAAGCAGTGAGGTGGTTTATTTGTTTATTCTTTCTATTTTTTATTTTATTTTTGCCTTAGCTCACTTTATTTGTTGAATTGTATCTGAAGAAAAGATAGTACTTGATCGAAACAACACGGTCTTGTCTTTCTCAATTCACCAATAAACGACATTATATTGGTCCATTTCAATGGTTACGGCTTCATTAGGTGGAAATTTTAATGATCCCAGGTGATCCTTTTTGAACTGAAATGAGCTTAAAGAATGAGAAAGTTTATTATTGGTGTACATTGGAGAATAGTAGAATTTTCTAAAAACAGCATCTACTCTCCATCTCAAAGTAAATGGCTCCTCTGGCTGGGACAAGTTTCTAGGAAAGGGGTTAAAAGTGGGAATGTTATATGTGAAATTTTAAGAATATCCTGTCATGAATATCCAAATGCACAATACACAAGACGAGGTTGACAGCCACTTAAGTATACAAGTTTCTGATTAATAGAAGGTAGTTTGAAAAAATATATTTTGCCGTATCTCCGTATCCTAGATTAAACTATTTTTTTTCTCCTTATTGGTAAGGAGAATTGCTGCTTTATTACTATGATAAGATGTATTTCTTTTTTCTATTTTTACAGGTTTATGAGTCTACCCGTCTTAGCGAAATAATGGCTGGCTTAATACAGAGCCCATGCGAAGTCCTTCCTCCAAGAAAGTTTGCTGAAGAAAGCGAAAGGAGAGCTCGATCAAGGACGCAGCCAAATGATCACTTGGAGCCACTTTATCTGTGCAAGTGCGCCTATGACCCTTTTATGTTGATTTCAGTTCTCAGTTACATTTCTCTAAAATAAACTTCATCGGTGCACGCTTCTGGGAAACATTGTTAGACAATGTCATTTAGCTTTATCAAGTGGTCAATCCTTGATTGTGAGTAATGAGTCCGATCTTCGCATAATACAGTTTGGTGATAATCGAAATCTTGAAGAACTTAACTATTAAAATGCCACTTGTCTTGTTGTGGAAACTATGTATCACTTTATAACTGAGTCTGGAATTCACCATGTCACTTGTTCCCTGCTGTATCTTCACTTGTGCTTCCTCCAATACATAGAACGGAAACGTTCTGCCTGTAGGCTCTCTGCTCTGATGTTGACCATGGACGCTATTGTATTATGGTGTGGAATTTTAGCTGAATATTTCTTTATTTCATTAAAGAATGGAGAGATAACTGAAGAGTCAGTTTGATTGTTATGATGAACGTTTACTTGCAACAACAATTGCATCTAGTGGATCCAAAATGAGCCGGCTCTCTTGTTACAAGCAGCAGCTATTCCAACTATTATTGATTACCTTCGCTTTTTACATTTTACATTCTTTTCTTTGGATGCATACTGTTTTTTTCCCCCATTTGGGGGACGAGAAAAAATGTGTGGTGGGTAGTTTGTTGCATCTCTATTCTCTTTACTATGGGTAGTTTGTTGCATCTCTATTCTCTTTACTAGCATTGATTGGGGTGGCTTTTTAACATGCCTTTGGCTATTCTTTTGCTTTTTATCAGTTGTCCCATCCATCTACTTTAATCCATTCATGTATCTCTTGTGCAGATGGATTTATGATGAATCAAAAGGGCTATTTCGTGACATTTCCTGTTAATTATGGATTAGAATACCATTTTCACAATGTTCTCCGTTCTATTGCACTACCTTCTGCTCAAATTTTGATCAGGTACTTCACGGCATTATTTGTCTAATAATAAGTCTTTACTGTAAAAGCATGGTGCATTTAAAGCAACTTCGTCACAATGTTCTCCATTCTGTTGCACTACCTGTTGCTCAAATTTTGATTAGGTACTTTCATTGCATTATTTGTCTGATAATAAGTCTTTACTGTAAAAGCATGGTGCATTTAAAGCAACTTCGTCACAATGTTCTCCATTCTGTTGCACTACCTGTTGCTCAAATTTTGATTAGGTACTTTCATTGCATTATTTGTCTGATAATAAGTCTTTACTGTAAAAGCATGGTGTATTTAAAGCAACTTTTTTCTACATGGCAGCACAGTCATTAAGACAAGCAACCGATTTGAGCAAAAAATTAAAAAATGCTGTAAATATCCTAATCATACACTCTGTTAGCTTAAAATAGGAAAAACCAAGATGTTAAATTATAAATGAATCATACATTTAGATATCAGACGAATCAAGGAGTGATTAGAATTAATCTAATTTGCTGAAGAAACTTTGTCACCATATCTATATACTTAACCTAGATAGCACTTTGATAATACTTGAGTAAATTTAAAGTTGGCTTTCCCACATATTATGGCAGGAGTTTAAATGCATTTCAATATGAATGGAATCTGTGATTGTATTATACGATCGCCAAACAGATCTCTCTCACTCTCTCACCCTATTTTCTGTAGAAATAATAAAGAACGAATACATGAATCATTCAAATTACTTTTAACATGAACTATTGTTTGTGGCAGGTCTCTTTGATGCAGCAGAATTCAGTTTCTGTATTAGCTCTAGTTGTAGTCTAGTCTGTATCATTTCGCCACCAGGGATGCTAATAGGACCTTTTTTAGGGGCTCATAATTCAAAGGGTGTACATATTGTTGGATGTAAATGTGACAGGCCTGTCTTCTACCTTTGTTTTCTGATTATTTAAAAAGTGTTGGTAAAATAAAAAGATATCATTTTCGGCCAAGGGTTTTGTCTTTTTAATTTTTTATTTGATATTTATTTCTTCCTCTTTTTGCAGATTTTTTAAGAGGAAATACCAATGTGTATATGAGATCATATTTGGTTTTTAGTTGCTCTTTTGCTCCTGATTGGAGCCAGCTCTCATTATCCTCTGTTTTTCCCGACATATACACAGGCAGAAATCCTATTTCAAAAATCCTAAGCAAAAACATAGTTACTATAAAACACCCAGGAACACACAAGTAACCAAACAAGTCATGTTTGCTTTATTTTCAATACATCTTCTCGTCAAATTTGATCATAGGAGTACAATGGAAGAAGACGAATCTCTGATGAAAAGGAATCTTCTATTCTCTTCATCCTCACAAGTTTGTCTGTGGTGATATGAGTAAGAATACATCTGCTACTTCTGGTTTTCTAAAGCTGACTTTCTTCTTCATCTTTCCGCTTTTGTTTCTGCATAATGAGGTATTCTCCAGCTGCCCTTTTTTGCTTTTATTAATCTCCATTGGAGTATCCACAGGAGAACTTGCTTTAGAATTAGGCTCGAAATTTTCACGTTCTCCATCAAATGATGGATGGACTCTGTTAGAAGTTTGTTTAGATACATGTAAATCACCTCCACGTACTCAAATCTGGCGAAGATAAAATCCAATCCTCCAGGGTTACCACCTTACAGGTATTCTTCAAAAGCAGCTGCTGATTTTCTTGTCCATGAAACTGCTTTTTTCCTATTTTCATGGCAGCCCATAATTTTCTTGGCTTCATGCATTTCATCGATGATTCTTTTAGACCGCTGTCAAGTAAAAATCACCTCCACTGGTATAGCTTCTGCTGGAACCTGGATTAGATGACGCTATGCAGTATTGAAGTAGAATAAAATGGTTAAAATCTTGTTCGTTTTCTCGGGCAATACTTTCTGGTACCACATATTACACATTCCTTATCTCCTGCTGCAGTTGCTTTTCTTGTCCTTGAAACTGCCTTCTGCTTATTTTCATGGGAGCCCATTAGCGTTTTGTCTTTATGAAGTTCATTACCAGTGGTTTTAGACTGCCATTTTCGTTGTCAGCTCCATGTTTGGTTAACCTGTTGGGACTGGCTTGCCCAGAACCCCAGAACTTTGCATCCGTTTTTTTACTGAGAGACCAAACTGATGTATTTAAATTTGGGAATATAAGTGATTATAAAGGATTCCTTGGTGGGCTTTCCAATTGAATGAATTCTTATAGTATTCTAAGTAATTGTATTATCGTTTAATCAATAGAGAGCTTTTACAACCAAACTAGACCCATATTTTGAATTTTCCAATGTTCTCTCCTTACCTAGTCACTTTCATTTCTTACAAGGATGCCTTCGAGTTTCTCAACATTGTCCAAGATTATACTTTGTAAAATTTTAGCTTATTCTTCTAGGCTAAAGCATGCGATAAATGGACATCTGCTAGTACGAATACTTGTAGAAATTACAGAATTCCAGATCTTTAAAGATTCCAATTCAAAAATCAGGTTCAAAGTTTGATTATTCACGTCAGGTTTAATAAATTAAATCCACCAAATTCAAATTTCAAACCCTAATCTCTTCACCATCAATTACAAGACTTTCTCATCCTCTCTCTCGTTGCTTGACGTCGGCGAGTAATTAAACTCTGCGATCGACGACAAAGGGAGCCTGACAGCATCATGGGGAGGTATCGGTGCCGGCATGGGAAGCGACGCAGAAGCTTGCGACGTGCAATTCCTATCTCTTTCCAATCTGCAGGCGATGGCTTTAGGTCGTCTCCACCGTCTCTCTCTTCGACGCCAAGCGCATCGAAGTTGCAACCAATGCTTCGTGCAACTCTACGCCTCTACTCGTAGATCTGTAGTTTCGTCAATAAACGCGCAGTGATTCGTGGTCTCGTCGGTGTCTGCGTCGTTGCATTTGCCTGGCTTCTGCGTGGATATGGTAACGGTGATGACGTGGGAGGAGGTGAATTTGGCGTGGCAGGTTTGGGAATTTTTGTTACGTCGTGGCCCGTGGGTGGTGGTTGTGTGCCTTGGTGATGGTGATGAATGGGGATGGTGGTGGTTCTCGTGACGACGACCGGGAGATGGTGGAGGTGGCGGGTTTGGGGTTTTTTTGTTGGATGGTGGTTGCGGTGCGATGCGGTGCAGTGTGGTGATGTCCATATTGTTGGCGACGATGGGGTTGGTGGTGGATTTGGTGGCGACGATGGTGTTGCTTAGACGGTGATGGTGGTGGTTTTTCGGTGTGTTTGGTGGTGGCGATGGATCTGGTAGCGACTATTTTGTTGGTGGTGGTGTTGTGGTGGTGGTGTTGGTGGCGACGGAGTGAGGGTGGTTGCAAGAGACAGTGGTGATAGTGGAGTTGGTGGTGGTGATTGAGTATTTAACCTGTGATTTTAAAATTCGATCATTTGTGACAAAAAAAAAGCTATACGTGACTATCAAATTTGAAAATATGTGACTTGTGACCTATAATCTTTTGAATTTGTGACCATTTGTGACCTATAATTTTTCGATTCATGACTTCGACATAATTTGTGAGCTATCAAAATTGTGATTTATGACCTCGAAAAAATCTGTGATCAATTAATTTGATGATGCGATCGGTAAATAAATTTGTGAGCTATAATTGTGAATCTGTGACCATTAATCGTATAACCGTGACTTTAATATTATTATTTAATAAATATTTTTAATTAATTAGTGAAAACTTGATTATTGCATTAATGAAACTTGTAACTGGATTTTGAATTATGCATACTTAACACCTGATTTGTGAACTCTTCCCATACTTGTTTTACATCCGAACTAACAATTGCCTTAACATCGATAAGTATTTGAAAAGAGACTGGAGCCCGGAGTTGAACATAGAAAAAATAGTACGAAATCATTCAAAATTCAAACAAATTAACTACTGTTACCAAGCTGGTAAGGGAACAAAGTTGAAGGACGAGAGCCATCAAAATGCATTTGCCATGGAATTGTGGTCGGACATATCCTCTCCATTATCTTGATCGAGCAACTACTTATCTAAATCCAACAGATAATTTATAAAAAAAATCAACCCTTTGATCAATAGCCCATTTCCTAAGATGGTCGACCGCAACAGAAACAACATTGAATCAAGAAGTTAACTACAATTGTTGAGCCTTATGTTCGACCCTGAATCATTCAATCCACAATCTCTCTCAATCCTACTAACTCGACGGCCGAAGTACGGTATCTTCAAAGTGTAGGACAGTTGTCCCACTAAATTTTTCGGGGGTAAATATGTAAAATTTCATCAAAGGGGAAAAAAAAAAAAAAAAAGGATCAAAGGTTTACCCTTTGCGCCGGGGAAGGTGTGTTGTTTCAAGAACCTCGTATACCTCCAAAGCATCTCCGAGAAAGCGACATCTCTCAAAATCTACACACACTTCTTCAGGATATTTCTGCTTCAAACACTATCCACATATTTTTCCTTTTTTTATTCGTAAAACGACAGTGAGAAGAGAGCAAAACTACGGAGAGAAGAAAATGGAAGGAGGGACGAGACTCGGCCGGGCCTCCTCGAGGTACGGTCCAACCCAACCTCCGCCTGTGTTCGATGGTCCAGTTAGAAAGTGGAAGAAGCAGTGGGTCAGTTCTCAGTCCAGTAACAGCGATAGCAAACGGAAAAGCACCCCTCCGATCCTCCTCTGCCGATGGACCCCGCTTTCTTCTACTGCCACCGCCGCCGACTCCGCCAACCCTGATCAACCGGCCAAGCGCCGTTGCCGATACACTCCGGTAATTGGTTTTATTATTATTATTTTTTTCCCACTGTTGGGTTTTCTTCTTATCTCCTTTTCTTTCTCAATTTCTTTTTAATAATTCCCCCTTTTTAGTTCTCTGTGTATAATATTGCTATTTTCATATCTTTATCTTGATCTCTTTTTTCCAATTAATTTTGTTATTGTAGTTTAAAAAAAGATTACCATTTTAAGTTAATTAAGGAGGATTAAAGAAGAAAAACAAGCTTAAAATTGGGTTAGTTACACTGACACTACCGTTCAATTTTATGCCGTGGCCAAACGTGCCCTTAGACCAAAAGGATTTTCTGCTTGATAAAAATCAAGAAATGAGTGTACTTGGTGGATTCTTGTAGCACGCTTGATAAATTTTGGGGGGGGCAGGGGGACCCTTATCTATTGCACGGCGTAGAATAACGAACAAAACGTGCGATTTAGTCATTAATCAAGTTGCATTGTAGATTGTTCCAATAGAAAAGGAGAAAAAGGAAGCTCAAGAAAATGTTAGCAATGAAGGCAGTAAAAGCAAGGAGAATCAATCTAAAGTCAGTGCAAACATGGGAAGTGATAATATCTTTGAAAATCCCAGCACTGGAGATATCTCTAAGGAAGATACTCAGGTGATTTGAATTCTTCTTCCTTCTTTATAATTTATAGTCTAATGGCAGGTTTTGCTTGGATTGAGTAAGTCAATGTTTGATATGAATCCACCTTTAGCATGCTGCGTTGAATGAGGTTTCGACAATATAATGAATGGGATTTTAGTTTTAGTGCTATCAAATCTAACAAATGATATCCTTGCACTAATCAACGTAGATTGAAACTCTAGTGCTCGAATGCATCCCTATTCTATTTCTAACGTATTTATTAATCTACTACTGTGCAATTTACCTTACCAAAAATGTTACAGGGAAGTGACAGTTCATCAATTCTTTAGAACTCGCTTATGGATATGGAAATATGCTATGCTAGAATATTTTCGGAGATTCTTTTTTCTATGCAGGAGGTGAGTGAAGGTCAATCTGATTCAAACGACTTGGATGGAGAAGAAGAAAGCTAAGATGTGTAGAGAAATGTTACATGGAAGTTCAAGAGGCACGAACTGTTACAGTCCAAACCGACCCCCATGCGCCCCAACTATTCTATTAGGGATTATCGTGTAGCTACATGTAGACTCTGCCATGTAATTAAGATCCAGTATTGACAATAGCTCTCCCTCCTCTCTTGGTGTACAAATTAAGTACAGTTAAGAATGATCATCACGACTTGCTGTTGTGTTCAATAGTCTATTTTAATGTGTTTGGTATGTTAGATTAAAGCAACCTGTACATGATCGATAACTAAAAATCTATTACAATGTATAATATTGCATCACAGGGCACGAACACGTCATAGCACAAATTCATACTACCAGGTAAAGTTTGTGTGGTATATTCCTCTATTCAAGAAAAAATGTCTGCATGCTTGGACGCAACATATGCAAGTTCAAGACCCTCAAACAAGCCCCTTTATTCATACTGGCTCTTATGGTTCCCGCGGGGAAAAAAATTTCCACACTCAAATGAAGATTTGAACCGTACCAAATCCATTCTAAAACTACAATAACTTAATCTAAAAGGAGAAAATAAGGTTCTATCCTTCACTGTAAACAGTACCTGAAGTACTTTCTCGATTCATTTATCTGTTTTCTCGATGTTGACAGACACCGTCACACCAACTTCTGCAGGCCGTATAACTCGGTCGTGTAGCATGTATCCAGCCTGCATTTAAACAAGACATGTTTAGGATTTGTAGACATCATTTGGAAGGTCAAGAATTCACAATCTTTCAGAAAGAATGCAAGCATGTGACATTCAAAACCAAAGCCCTGAAGAGAAGAAACTAAAACCAATCAACCACGTGAACCAGAACGAACAATGTACAGCCCGTGGTATCCATGTCTTGATCCCAACCACAGGTTTCAAAGTAACAAAAAATGTCACCCTCCAATAACAGAACAAGGAATTCTACAAGTTTAATAGTAATAGAAATTTGATCCAGCCGCTCTGTTTCTCCAAAAACATATCTACATAAAATGTTTAAAAGAGAAAACAGTTGTGTGCTTATTGCAGCTCATATACCTTTAGCACAACTGCAACATGGTCCATTGGTTTCGAAGCATCTGGAACTTGGAACACAGCATTATGTCTGTTTGGATCAAATTCTTCATTAATTGGATTATACTTCTCTATACCGAACTTTTTGAATACCTGCAGATGACAAGCTTGTAAGTACAGTACGGAACAATTCTAATAGGTTATGGACGTTGATGATAAGGCTCATCACAATCTGAGAATTCAACGAACACTTCCTAGGATATGACAGAATTTAAACAGTTGACAATCAGCTGTGTTCAATAGGTCAAAAGAAGATGAAGGATGAACAAAACAGCATTACTGATATTATATTGGCACCTCCTGTACTGACGTCAATCTAATATTACCAGACTACCCGTCCACAATATTGGAGCGAAACTACCCCAACACAGACACACAAGCATATCATCTCAAGTAATACTTTTTATAGAAGCAGGCCAAAGGAACATACGTAATTACAAAGAAGG
This sequence comes from Olea europaea var. sylvestris, assembly GCF_002742605.1. Taxonomy (NCBI): domain Eukaryota; kingdom Viridiplantae; phylum Streptophyta; class Magnoliopsida; order Lamiales; family Oleaceae; genus Olea; species Olea europaea. The sequence continues at coordinate 364,657 of NW_019229586.1, forward strand.
AAAAGGACACATATGAGACAGAAATTATAATACCTCTGTTAGTTGTTTTTCAGTCATTTCAACTCCTTCAAGAAGTGTTTTAAGTTGAGGAATGGACCCCGAAGCATCATTAGATGTATCAATCTTTGAAAAGCTCTCTCTTGCAGCAGCAGAAGCCCTACCTAGATTATCTGCCACATCCAAAAGGCTTTTTGCAAAATTCTGCAGCATAATTCAAATCAACATTAGAGCAAGATTCACACAAATACCCAAAAGAACTGCAAGGAACCTGTGGCTCCCTCTGAAACATGGAATGCGAACTTAAATACAAAAGAAAACCTGAATGGCGAATTTCTTTGTGTTCTCTGCTTCACGTCTAGTGCGTTCCTTCGCATTCTCCATCTCTGCGTAAGTCCTCAGAACCGTGTCCTTCATTTTCTCATGCTCTTCCTCTTTCAGCTTCACAAGTTCTTCCTTCTCCACCACAAGTTTCACCAGGTCATCTCTTGTTAGGTCACTTTGCAAATCTGAATTAGGATTAGAAAATACAATTTGTTTAGTACTTCTACTTTTGACAGTCTGAAATGTGCTAGAGGTTTCATATTAAAACCTGACTTATTTTTTTCATCAGAAACAAATTCTTCTGTTTGATCAGCAGGAGTACCCTCTGCCTTAGCTTCCTGTTCATTTCCAGTTTGAGCAGTCTCCTTTTCACTGGGCTGTGCAGACGCAGATGATGAGAATCCAAACCATTGAAAAGCAGATGAATTTAGAGCTGAATGATGCAACAGTGACACCTGACCAGGGACAACCTGCATGCAGTTCCTTACTATCGATAAATTTCTGGAGAAATAATAATTTTATTATTAAAAGAATAATAATAAGGTAAATGAGACCAATGTGAGATGCAAAGCAGGCGGTTTGGCTGATACAAGATAGGGTTATCATACAGAGTACCTTGAAGACATCACAACGCCACTAAATCTCGTATTGATGCTAATTCAAGGGCACTTTTGAAACTTGTATACAAGCAATGTGAGATACTAGAAAAAATCAGAAGATTCAAAACAAGCCAACTTTTAGAGTATGAAACTATCTGAGAATCCAACAAGCATCAATTTTAACACCTGCCCCATAGGAGGACAGAGACAAACTAGCCTAGCAACCTAGGCATCTATTGATTGCAAATTGACCACTGGTTAGCATTAGGAGCTACAGGTAAAAGATTTTAAGTTATATTTTAACATACTAAGACATATGGTAGTTTCACAAGATAACTCCCATGTTAGAGTTCACTTTGGAATTCAAGTTCAATCCAGAATCTAGAAACTAATTGCAACTGGAAAAATAACGGAAATGTAGAAATAGATTTGAAAGTCTCACCAAACACAAGTAACAAGCACTTCACTTATCTACCCAGAACCATCATGCAGATGCATTCTACAAACACTAAGCCCCTGTTTGAACCCCCCCCCGCATTCTACAAACACTAAGCCCCTGTTTGAACCCCCCCCCCCCTTCTTTTCTTTTCAAAATTTAATGATTGAAATAGTATTTTTTGGAGAATGTGTGGTTAAAAAAGAAAGAAAAGTTTTTATTTGTATGTACTATTATTTTATAAAATATTGTGTGGTTGAAAATAAGATAAGAGAAAAAACATTGAAAGAGAAAGAGGGCCAAACAGGGGCTAAATAGAACTCAGATGACTTGCACAATAAACTAGCGTGAACTAGCACAACATATAGTGCCACCTTAAGTGATAAACCTAAATTTATTAAACTATCTCCAAAACTACTGGCGGAAACGTCAAAGGAAGCAAGCAAGCAATCCAGACAAACACAATCAATGACTCCCTAAAAATATAATTGCTAAAAACGAAGTAACACTCATTCTAAAAGGCGAATAGAAGGCATATAAAGAAAGAAAAATTGTAAAGACATTAAGAATCAAAAGAAGGGTAGCACTGGAAATGAAAGGCCTAAATCTTAGAAAGGAAATAACCATATTCGCAGCAGCCTAACGTCTACAAGTAGAACCATTTTAGGGTTAAAATCCTAGATATGTTTACTCTTATAACTCTTCACTGAAATGCAAGGAACTATTTCAAATGAACTAGCAATACTGGAGCATCAAAAGGCACAGAGGTATGAAACCAGAATTTATTATATCAAGATCATCAATTAAAGTATAACCAATACACTTATTACAAGCCAAACTTTATGAAGTAGCATAAGAATTATATTCTTAAATACCGTATTATTATTAGAAAAATATTCTTAGGATAAAAAATCAAATAACCAAATTAATGCAGAAAATTACGCTAAAAACTCACTAAAACCCTATCAAAATTCTAACTGTCAAAAACAGTAGTACCGTATTACGGGGGCCATGAGGGGACAGGAATTGATTGGACAGAGTGGAAACATATTTGTGGTCACGACATTGGCAAAATAACAGCGAGTTGCGGAACTGAGTTAACACCGTCCTTGGAAATCGATTTGTTATTCTGCTCACCGACATGGCTGAGTGGCTTCAGTACTATTCTGTAATCTGACTTTTATCAGAGTATTAATTTGGGAAGATTAAAGAAGGAGAAGAAATAGCGGTAGAGGTCAAGCGGAAAGGAGTAGGGTTTAACGAGGAGAGGGGAAGTAAGCTTCGGACGTGGTCAGCAAGAAAAGTTTTACAGGCATGTTTGGCTAAACTTAAACAGATTACTTGAGTAAAAAAGTGTGTTTAATATAAATAATTTTAATTTAGTGAAAGTTACAAATGAGTAATTTTTGACGTCAAGGTAAAAGGTGAGTATTATTTGATGGTAAGGTAAAACATCTTTTCGGTATTAAAAAAGTAAGTTATTTAAAAAAGTTACTTAAAAGTTAGTGTTTCGTTTAAATCAATTACTATATTTATTTCCAACTTAGAAACGCTCGATGAATGAATGAGTTATTAATAATGATTACCAACGATAATATCATTAATCGACTATATTGTCAGTGATGCTATTAGCAACCAACCGATAGTTCTTCGATCATTGATAGATGGTGAGAATACTTTTTATTTTTCTATATTTTTTTATTCTTTTGTAGTTATCGACCAATAAATTTAAATTATTTTATTATTATTCTTTAGTATATTATCCACAGACAAATGAATTATTATTGATGATATTTTTGATTATCGATGACATTATAATCGATTTGATTTAAGATAAATCAACTCAATCCAATTATTAGTTCAACCCAAACCAATTTACTGGTCGGTAACTACATAAGAATAAAAAATAAATTATTATTGATGATATTTTTTTTATTATCGATGACATTATCGTCAATCTACGATGCCACTTAGGGCTGGCACGTGGTTGGGTGGTTTTTTATCCAATCAAATATGATCGGTTTGATTTAAAATATATCAACCCAACCCAATTATTGGTTCAACCCAATTCAACCCAAATCAATTAAGCTCAGGTTGGTTTGGGTTCGGTTGATTTGTTTGGGCTTGGGCCCAATTCAAGTTGGATTTGATTTTTTTTTTTTTTTTTTTTTTTTTTTTGTTGATTTTGAGCAATTTTTAAAATTTGAAATCACTTAAAAATCTCCATTATTTCAAATTTATATAAGGAATTCATTCTGAAAATTAATTTATATTTTTTAGGATATTTTTATTTCATTATCATGTCCTTAATTTTTAATTTATCGTCAAATTATTTTGCATTTGTACATAATATTCGTACCAATCAATTTATTTAAAAAATACCATGTTTGTAAATTCTAAATTCTTCTTTTGTCTCCACTATTGTGTCTATTTAAGTTTTCCATTTTAGGTATTAAATTTATCAATTCATTGGATTGTGTTGGGTTGGATTGAATTGGGTTTCAATTCATAATCCAAGACTCAACCTAACCCGACTTCAAATTTAATTTTTCAACCCAAATCCGACGAAATAGAACTTAAAAACCAACTCAAACCAGTCAATTTGGGTCGGGTAGGTCGATTTGAGCAATTTGGATTGATTTTTGCACAGTCCTAATGCCACTAGTGATGCTTCCGTTGAACTAAAAAAAGACTTAATCCTCTAGCAATATATTCTCGCTTAAGAGCTTTTGTCAGTGACGAAAGTACTTCTTCTGTTGTCGCTAAGAAGTCATCTTCCTTTTTATTTAAAGCCATTTTTTAGCATTTTACGGATCGCAACCATGACATTTCTTTGATGGTTAATTGTTGAACAAAAAGTCATCGATATTATCGATGAAATTTAATTTTTTCTATATTTTTCGTTCTTTTACAAGTTATCAATAGATAAATTCAAATATCATTTTATTCTTCATTAATATTGTCTATGGACACTTGGTTATTTTTTTTAAATTACTATCTCATTTTTTATTAATTTTCCGTTCAACCTCTGTTCGGTACATATTCTTTTAAACTTATTATCAATCGTACTCTCTCAATAAGATAATTTTGCATGTAAACTCATAATTTTTTTAAAAACTTTTTAACTACATATCTCCAAAAAATCACTTTTCATAAAATCTCCTCATGTTGTAAAATGAAAGTTTATTAGGGTTTAGAGGTGAATGACAATTATACACCTGCAGTCTTAGAAATTATTACTGTTGTATTCTTGATTCTGCTCTATAAATACAAGACTTTGGTCCTTAATAAATTACACAAAAATCTATTGATTTCTCTCTGTTCTGTTCTCTTTTCTTCACTTTTATAACACGTTATCAGCACGATATCTTTATTTTTTTAATAATTAAAAGTCTAATTTCGTTTTTCTTCTTCACACACAAAGCACCACAAAGTAACAAAGCATTCTCTCTCTATCTCTGTTAGTGTTCTCTAGTTCTCATATAAATTCTCAAATCTAGGTCTCTGCAATTTCAATCCTCTTAAGCTAATGCAGCAAAGAAAAAGTTGTATTAATAGGACATGGGACCTTAAACCGCCTGCTTTCTCTCTCTATCTCTCTCTAGACTGTTGCTTTTTGACTTTAGTACTAATGCTTATTGAATGCTACTTCATGAGAGAGAGAGAGAGAACAAGAAAGAGCTCTCTTTCCACCTCTGTTATGTACCATCCTCATCGACATGGGCATCAAGGTAATTTAAACTTCAATCAAATTTAGTGATTTTTGGATTCTACAATTGGAATTTATTGCATATGAATCTCTTTTTAACAATTGGAGGTTTGTACGATTTTAATGTACTTTATTCATATTAAGAAGGGTAATTGGCGCAAAATGTCCCTACCTTTCAAGGTTATTGTGCCAAATGTCCATACCTTTCATTTTGTGGCATTTTGCCCCAATTTTCACATTTCTTTATTATGAACGTCCTTTTCATTGTTTTTTGACAATTTTACCCTCCATTCAAATCAAACAAAAAGAAAAGAAAGAAAAAATAAATAACTAATTGCAATCACAGTCCCAAAATTTCAAAAAACTACAAATCAGTCACAAATATAGGAGGGAAGCCCCATCCAATTTTTCATCAGTCAAAGGTGATGTTTGGCTGCAAAATTGGATCAATTGGTGCTATAATTTCTGGAATTGATTGTGCATCCACTTTTTTTATGCCTAAATTGCAATATCCCTGGACGAATTGATGGAGTTAGGCATTGCAGCCCTTTCAATTGATTGAGCCGTGTTTTTGTATACGGTCGAAATAGGCTTTCAAGCTTGGATGATGAATTGGATGAATTGACGGTATAACCATCGACGTTTGGCACTAAGTAATTATTTTCCCAAGTTGATTTGAAGGTTGAAGCAGTTTCTAAACCTCAATTGAAGGGAAATCTAAACCCGCTTGCGTATGAACTATACCAGAGTGGATCGCAAGATTTGTACCAAATTGTGAAAGACCCAGAGGTGGAATAGCTTTGCCATCTGGATGGGGTGGTCTGCTATCAAGATATCGACAACCGTCGTCGGAAATAGCTTCTGAAGTCTGCGTGTTGACTGAGTGCGAAAATAGTGGCTGCAATTATTGATTGGGTAGTTCAATAGGTGTTTGGTGACCATGGTTAGGTGCGCCATGATGAGAGGAGTCTACCAATATGATGGGATTGGGATGGGAGTCGTCGAAGATGGAGTTGCCGACAGTTTTATGTGACGCGAACGCCTGGTTTTGGGGCGAAATTTCGGTCAAATCCGATGGAGGTAGGGATGATTCTAGGAGGGGCTGTATAGAGGCCAACGAGGGCTTCAAGGTGGTATATTGGTCCGGTGGTTTTGGTGGCCGGAAGGTGTCGGAATGGGGCTTCATATTTGGCCTCTTATATTTGTGACTGATTTGTAATTTTTTGAAATTTTGGGACTGTGGTTGCAATTAGTTATTTGTTTTTTTTTTCTTTTTATTTGATTTGAATGGAGGGTAAAATTGTCAAAAAACAGTGAAAATGACGTTCAGCGCAAAGAAATGTGGAAATAGGGGCAAAAATGTCAAAAAAATGAAAGGTATGAACGTTTTTCACAATAACCTTGAAAGGTATGGACGTTTTGCGCCAATTACCCTATTAAGAATCATAAAGCTTTACAAATATGTATTAATTGTTGAGAATATTACTCTTCCTTACTGTGCTTAGTATTCCAATTTTATATATGTAATCTCTCTCGTAATGAAATTCTTCACAAAATAGGTTACTTTTAATATTGCAATAAATAAATAAATAAATCTATTATTTAAATCTTATATTATAGTGAACACCAATCCACGTAGGTAGTTCTAATTATATAGATTAATGAATTTTAGTGCAGTACTTGCTGTTCCAATTTTTCCATGGTTATCATCTATGACAATTGGATACGATTAATGGTAAATAATAATTTACTATATGGTAAAGAATAACTTTAGAGCACATATTTTCAAGACTTTTTCCTAATGCATATTTGGTAATTAATTTTTCTATATAAATTCATATCATGTCTATATGGTAATTAAATATTTTTAGATATTCTTCTATAAACTTTAAATAAATAATTTGTCATGTTGTTGCTCCAAAAGTAACATAATATTATAATTAATATTTCGGAAGAATATTAGTTGCATATTTATCTATTATAAATAATTCGTTGTTGTTCCTGAAGTAGCACAACATTATTAATATTTTAGAAGAATATTAGTTGATCATGAAGAGCATGATATTACAATTTCAATATTACAAAAGAATATGGACTCAAGGCTCTTGAAGAAGCATAATTTAAATTATAGTTATTTTAAATGAATATGATGTTGATGTTCTCGAAGAAACACAACACACGTTATATAAATATTCCAGAAGAATATTTTATTGTTACTCATGTAGGGCACAAATTTTATTATTTGGTTTGAAAGATAGAACAAATCCTTAATCTCAGTATTCTAGAAGAATATTATATATATACTCTTGAAGATTATATGTTTGTTGTGTGCTTGATGAAAGCACAACTTAAAATAAATAAAAAAATTTTGTGTTGGTGTTCTTGAGAAAACACGATGTTATTAATATTTTAAAAAAAGAATTTAATTGCTCGAAAAGAATACGATATTATAATTTTAATATTCCTGAAAAATATCGATAGATTATATGTAAAATGACGAATTAAATTACTCCATTTATTTACGTCTCCATTTTTCTACATACGTATTTAGATATTGATGTTCTGGTCATATTTTATTGTCTTGAAGAGCATAATAATATAAGATCTAACATAAAATTATATTTTTACTCCTCAAGAGTAAATTCTTATATAATTATTACTGTAAATTATAATATGTTATTACTCCTAAAGAGCATTACATTAAAAATTTTCATATTTCAAAAGAATATTGATCTATTGTTCTTGAAGAAGTAATTGTAAAATATAATGTGATATCAAAATAGCACATTATGATTTTCATTAATATTCTTGTTTGATCTTACTTGCTCTCAAAAAGTATAATAACATATAATCTAACGTAAATTATATTTTTACCCTCGAAGAGTAAACTATTGTATAATTTATTATAATAATATTTGATTGCTTCCGAAGAGCTTGAATTATAATTTTCAATATTCTAGAAGAATATTGACATTTTCTTTTGAATGAGCAATAATAATAATAATAAAATATAACGTACTTTTAAAACAACACATGTTTCGAAAAATATATTATTTTGAATTCATGTTTATCCCTGAAGGAAAACATATAACTAATGTCGTTAGAACATTGATGAGTTTGACTACTTGAATGATATATGATTATATAATATTTAATCATATTTTTCGAGATTAAATAATTGAATTATATATTATATTGAACCAGAAGTTCAATTTGATTTAATTATTTGGCATGAACAGTTGGACCATCACTGGATCAATAATGATACGAAATTAAAATTTTTTAATAGATATTAAATGAAGAATCAGAAGATTTTTCAATCCAATGAATTCATATATATTATTTGTTCTCTTTATCGACAACTGATCATTAAACATCGTTAGCTAAAATATGGATTGAATTTCTTATATTTTTGAAAATTAATTAGAGTGAAATATAGGGCCCCATCACCCACCATGTTAACCATCTAAATATTATTTGTATCTAATAGATTTGACATAAATATTAGATGATTGCATAATATTCACAACCTAAAGTTTTGCGAAATTATTGCTCAAATTATGAGCATAGTTTTCAGATTATATAATCAAGACTATGTCTTGTTAATGTCAGCGAGCATAAATCTTAACATTTTAATAAGTGTTAGTTGAGATGTCAATAAATGGTTTAACACTATTATTTGTTAAATGTCTTCAATTAATTTAATTAATAATAAAGTATTTCCTATTTTTATTTAGGAAATTTTATTACGCATCAATCTAAAATTATAGTTCTCCATATTATAATCAACTTATGGTCGAATCCTAAATTTTTCTTCTAATTATTTTTGATGGTGTAGTATATGTAAAAATTGAATACCACAATACTCTAAGATATAAAATAAAGAATGTTGAGAATAAGTTCGTAATTTGAATTATTATGGGTGATATTTTATAACACTGAAAAAAATGATTGTCAATTTGATCGGACAATTCTCTCAACATTAGGGGAGGAATTAAGAAGTTGAAAATAACGTATAAATGTATTATCATCTAAATCCTCACTAAATATCATTCGAACCAGAAGTTCGAAAGATAATTTATTTAGATACATCTATTGATCAAAGAGATCAATAATATCTCAAGTACCAATTTTTATGCTCCAATACGAATTGATGTCTTAGGGGACAATTTGTTAGCATTATATTTGATATATCTATAGCACGCCTAAAGCATGATGATGTTCGATTCTAATACAAAAATCTTCAACTGAAAATGGAGCAATTAGCAACGATGGTTTCATTCTCATATACTCTTAATGAGTATTTAGACATAACAAATTATAAATTTTCAGAAGAGATTCAGGTACCCGATATGTTGAAAATTGAGATATCTAAATAAATTATGTCATTATGAGAAAAGAAATAGAATCAAACAAGAAAAGAAAAAGTTGTCGACAACAATTTTGTACATGATATACAGTATCATATGTGAATCGCAAGGAATCGAAATAAATGCGTCGAAATATATCGATCGAAATAATGTTTGGTCAAATAAAAGAAGACACAATTTTAAATTGAATTTACTAGATAAACACGAAATTTTTGGATCTGTAGTCCGAAAATTTAAAGGTATATACTTGTACGAAAATGAAATGAGAAAAATGAAGTAGTATTATGTAATGCACGACTCTCAACATAGTGAATTTTGCAAAGATCGTCATGGATAAAATCAGGAGCTTATATCATGTTATCTTGACGATACATAAAATTTGAAATACGTGATAGTCAACTGATCTGACATGATTATTAATGTTATATTTGAAAGATTTATTATGCCTGAAGCGTAACTCAAATAATACATGCCCGAGAACCACGTTCTTAGATCATTATATTGATTAAAGCAATCTGGACGCATATGATATAATTGCCTTAGCGAATATTTGTTAAATGAATTCTATGAAAATGACCATGTCCGCCCATATGTTTTCATAAAGAAAATAAATATTGAATTTGCAATTATAGTCGATGATTGAAATTTAAGTGGAGCTCCTGAAGAGCTCAGTAAAGTTGCTGGTTATTTGAAAAATGAATTTGAGAAAAAATCAAATTTTGTCTCGGATTGCAGATTGAACATTTCGCAGATAAATTATTTGTTCACCAATCTACGAATACAGAAAAAGTTTTAATACGTTTTTATATGGATATGACACATCCATTGGTATCGCTTATAGTTGTTCGATCACTAGATAAGAAAAATGATCCATTTCATCCACTTGAAGATGGAGAAAATGTTCTTGGTCTTGAAGTACCATATCTTAGTGCAATTGGAGCATTAACTTATCTTGCAAACTGCACTCGACCTGACATAACTTTTTCTGTAAATCACCTTGCAAGATATAGCTCTATACCTGCTTAAAGATATTGGAATGGTGTTAAACATATTTTTCGTTACTTAAAGGGTACTATTAATTTGGAATTATTTTATTCTCAAAAGTCGGGATCTGCGTTATTGGGATATACAAATACATGTTATCTCTCTGACCCACATAAAGCTAAATCACAAACAGGATATGTGTTTACACGTAGAGGAACAACTATATCATGGAGATCTGTGAAACAATCCCTGACAACAACATCCTCAAATCAATGTGTATGGTTGAAGATATGACCCATCATATCCAAGCATCATGCGAGTTAACTCCAACAAGGGATAGTTAATAATTTTGTATGAAGACAATGCATCTTGTATTGCATAACTCGACGGAGGTTATATCAAAGATGACAAGACGAAGCAGATTTCTCCAAAATTCTATTATACACATGAGTTTCAAAATAATGGCGACATCGATAACCAACAAATTCGCTCAAGTACAATGTGATCGATTTATTCACAAAAGCACTGTCAACATCTACATTCAAGAAATTAGTTCATGAGATTAGAAAGCGTCGATTCAAGGATTTTCAGTGATCAACATCAGGAGGAGTAGCTGTACTCTTTTTCCTTCGCTTATGTTTTGTCCAATTGGGTTTTCCTAATAAGGTTTTAATGAGGCAGCATTTATTTTTAGTACTCCAAAATAACTATACTCTTTTTCCTTCGTTTGATTTTTTTCCATTGAATTTTTATCAAGCAAGGTTTTAACGAGACAGATATTTTATAATATGTCATTCAAGGGAGAGTGTTGTAAAAGAAAAGTTTATTAGGGTTTAGAGGTGAATGAAAATTATATCCCTGCAGCCCTAGAAATTATTACTGTTGTATCCCTGATTCTTCCCTATAAATACAAAGCTTTGGTCCTTAATAAAATACACACAAGTCTATTGATTTCTCTCTGTTCTCTTCTCTTTTCTTCACTTTTATAACACCTCAAAAAATTTACATCGAGGCCGTTAATTTTCTTAGTTTTACTACTATATTTATTGATTAATTTTTTGTTCGTAAATTGCATTTGTCAAACTATTTATGCGCTAACCTGATTCTAGTTGGTGGGGCTTATAGTTTTTGATTTTGGACTAAATCGAATTCAACGTACCGATTGGTGTTGAGTCTTTCAGGTGCTCGATCAAAACTAAGTTTTCGGGGCGCCAAACTATAGTCGAGTTTTTTGTTGGGGACCAATTTTCATGTTCTCAACCATGGTCGAGCCTTTTCGTGTCCGGCCCTAGTTAATTACATGCTTGATTGCATTCAATTTTTCTGTGAGCTTTGGTGGGCTAAACCACACTCAACTGGAATCGTGTAGTTTTTCCATCTGGTGTGCTTAGATGAGGCTAAGTCTTATCAACCTTGACTAAAGTCGAGTAAGTATTAGGCCAGAGTCAAATGTTTCACGTGCTTGATGATTAGGGCTAAACATGGTACTATTGAGTGCAGATTGATTCTCTCGATTTTAAAGAAAACCAAACTGAACACGAATTTTCAGATATTTAATAAGGAGAAACGTCTGGTCTAAATTAAATTATGGGGTGTTTAGGCTCGGTTCCATTCTCGAATTTTGTACAATAATTTAATTAATGATATATTCAATTTTAGCACTTATAAAATAACTTAATCCAATCCTGATATCTTTTTGTGCATCTCTTTGTTGAGTTCGTCATAGGTTTGACTGTCAAAATTACAAAATGAGGAAGATAGCGAGTCCATAATAATGAAGAAAGGCACAACCGAACTTTCAATTTGATTTCTTCAAAACAGCAGAAAACGATATTACGGTAGATAAGAGATTTGAATAAGACTTAGGATCAATTTGATTAAGTGGGCTTGGGCTGAAAATTATAAATAGGAAAATCATAGTTTGGGTTTTGGCTAAATTAATTAATTAGCAAATTTATTTTTTTTAAAAATAATTTGAATTATTTAAGATAAAAAAAATTATGAAGTTTCGGCTCTTATTCGATTCTTGGTATAGAGCCGAGAATTAAATCAAATCCGTTGATTTTTTATTCAGATATCTGTTCGGATATTTAACTTAAAAAGAATCGCTTGGTTCAATTCAGTTCGAGTCCAATTTAGTTCGGGAGTTTTGTTTGGTCCTATCATTGCTAAGTCGTACCGTGTTTGACCGGAGTTGAGTAAATAATAGCCAGTAGTCATCCACCACGGAACAATATATTTTTGAAAGAATCCGTTCTACTAATTAATAATTTTTGAAAAGTAATTCGCATCAAGTCTTTTAAAATAGAAAACTATCATTAATTATTTTCTTCTCAATTTAAAACTGATGAAATGCTAGCCCCAAATCTTCATAACGTGAACATAGCATAAGAGCATAATATTTAGAGTATGTTTGTAGAGTGTTTAGACGATATTATCAAGAATTTTCTTAAAAATTAAGTCATGAATCAGTTTTGCACATTTGTCTTGTGAATATTTTCTCATTTAACAACAACCCACCAGTTTTCTTCCTCAGTGCCTTTATTCAGCAGTTGCATGCATTAAATATGTTCACCTGTAAAATTATTTACTTGATTTGAATTAATGATGCAATGACAAAGACTAACTCAATATCGCATCTTACGACAAACTTTGAGGTTTGAAACATTTATTTCGTACAAAAGTCGTGAGTTTTAGGTGCTTCAGAAAGAAATTTTACTTTCATTTTGATCCTTATTTTAGAAGCTAAACCTGGTACAAGATAGTAATAAAGGACATGAAAATTGCCTTCTATTCCATTGCTCTGATCTTCATGTTTCAATTATTGCAAATCCTCGAAATTCATGCTAAAATTTCATCGATTATAGTGTTTGGCGATTCTACAGTGGATTCCGGGAACAATAACTTCATCGCTACGGTTTTGAAAAGCGACTTCAGGCCTTATGGTCGGGATTTTGATGGCGGTCAGTCCACAGGACGGTTTTCCAATGGACGGGTTCCGACAGATTTCATCTCCGAGGCTTTCGGATTGAAACCAGCCGTGCCTCCATACTTGGATCCAGCTTACGGTATAAAGGATTTTGCTTCAGGAGTTTGTTTTGCTTCAGCTGGAACTGGCTATGATAATGCTACCTCTAGAGTGCTTGTAAGTTTTTCTTGGATATGTATTTTAGATCTAGCATCATGGTATATTGGACATACCTTACCATGCTCGTGCCCCTACCCCTACCCCTTATAGATTAAAGACCGAGGGGTGGGGATAAGTGTTAAGTTGTGGAGTTTGATCGTTATCGTTTTGCGATTTTCTTTAGTGAATTTTTTTTCATTATAGTAAATTATAGTAACAATAAAAGAGGATGTAGTATCACATTGAGACAAACTTATATAAATTTTTTGTGTTCTTGAATGTTTATTTTTTTATTGCTCTTGATAGAATAGAATTAGGATTTCTAATTCTCAACGGAGAGAAAGGAGATAGAGTCAGGTGAGAAAAATATGACAAGACAAAGTAATCTCTAAATCGAGGAGAAGCAAATATCGTCTTAGGATTGTATTTTAGCTCTTGTTTTTTTTCTCTTTTTCTTCTTCTATTGGTTCGAGTTTTGTCTTCATTCTTCCCATCTCTCCAACAGTTTAAACTTCAAAACCTCTAAATTTACCACGCTTTTAAATAAACCGATGCTGCATCTAAGCCTGATTGAAACTCCAATTGCAGTCTGTAATACCTCTGTGGAAAGAACTCGAATACTTCAAGGAATACAAAACCCGACTAGAAGGCTATCTGGGTAGAAAGAAGGCGAAGAAAATCTTGAGAAAAGCTCTATACATTATCAGTATGGGCACGAACGATTTCTTAGAAAACTATTATGTGCTTCCACACAGATCATTCCAGTTTTCTCCTCAGGGCTACCAGAAGTTTTTAGTTGGCATAGCACGATCCTTCATTGCCGAGATTTACCACCTTGGAGCACGAAAGATATCCATAACCGGACTCCCTCCAATGGGCTGCTTGCCACTGGAGAGAACACTAAACTGGGGACGTTGTGTAGCAAGGTACAATTATGTGGCCAGGGAGTTTAACAAAAAGTTGAAAGTATTAGTTGAAATACTGAACGACGAGCTTTCTGGAATTCAGCTGGTGTTCTCAAATCCATACTATGTTCTTTACAAGATCATTCGGGATCCTCAGTCTTTTGGTAATAATTCTGATATAATATTTCACCTCGATTCTGATCAAATTAGTTGATTGCTGGTACATTGTGTGAAATGTGATCAACAGTTAGATTTGCTGATGCTTGTGATGTGATGAACTTTGCAGGATTTGAAACTGCAGCAACTGCCTGCTGTGGGACGGGAAGCTTTGAGATGGGTTATCTATGCAACGAACATAATCCCTTTACATGTACAGATGCGAATCAGTACGTATTTTGGGATTCCTTCCATCCTACTGAGAAAACAAATGGCATACTAGCAGATCATGCTCTCAGAACTTCTCTTGCTATATTTAAAGAGTAAGTTAAGAGGAGAGATTGCATTTAGCTTTATTTCATGAATTTCTAAGAATTTTGCTGGTACTCCTTAGGCAGGAAGAAGTTTTTATTTCGGTACATGGTAAATATTGCATGAGTTGAGTATTTTCTATGGACGATTTTTTCCCCCTACAGTTGGAATATTCAATATTGCCCTTCCCAATTCGTTGGAGGAGACTTTCACGTCTCTTGATCTTCATGATATAATAATTGACATAGTTACGTTAACCTTTATATACGTCCTATTCTTATCATAGTAATTGACGTTAACATGTTTTATATATATATATATATATATATATATATATTTCTTGAAAGTTAAAACCTAAGTAATCACAAGTTAATAATACAATTAATTATCAGTGGAAGTACTGGCTCTAAATGTCTGATGAACTACCAGACTACTAGTACTAATTAACCAACCTAAGCAGCCTACTTAGCGTGGACCCTACTACCACCTAAGCAGTCTAAGTCAATGTATTCAAAGGTGGACCCCACTACCACCTAAGCAGCCTACATATAGTGTTTGTTTCTTTAGCTCTACGTAGAAGGAGAGTGTGTCGTGAATTTAGCCTTGGAGCATAGAGAGTGAGTAAAGGACGCATCGCCATGTTTTACTACTGAGACACGATTTTACCATAACGATTTAGCCCCTGAAACTCATCCATTAAGTTTGATGAAAGAGATCAGATTACTCAAATTCTATAGCCTGAAATTATAAATGAATTATGGTTTTGGAAGCCCACATTTGAAATTCTTTCTGCTTACTATAACTGAAATGGTTCAGTTTGAAATACAGATAACATTACATTAAATACTATTGGTACGCTCGACTGGAAAGAAGAAAAATTCAAAAAATCTTGACTGTTGGTCTAGTAACGCATAACCAAACACATCGAATGGTTTATGATGCGTATCAAGTCTGCAGGTTGTCATTAATGAGAAAATTAATGATTCTCACTCATTTAAGGTTGTCATTTTAATCCTTAATAAATTTGTGTTGCATCTTGTTAAGTGCATGTTAGAGGCTAAGCAAGGACATGAAAATGGCATTCCATTCCATTGCTTTGATCTTTATGTGTCTGTTCCAGCAGATCCTCGGAATAGACGCTAAAATTTCGTCTATTATAGTGTTCGGTGACTCTTCAGTGGATTCTGGGAACAATAACTTCATTCCTACGATTTCAAGAAGTGATTTTGTGCCTTATGGTCGGGATTTTGATGGTGGTCGACCCACTGGACGGTTTTCCAATGGACGGATTGCAACAGACTTCATCTCTGAGGCTTTCGGGTTAAAATCAACCGTGCCTGCTTACTTGGATCCGGCTTACACTATAGATGATTTTGCTACAGGAGTTTGTTTTGCATCTGCTGGAACTGGTTTTGATAGTGCTACCTCTAAAGTGCTTGTAAGTGTCT
>NW_019229586.1:381401-407545 GCF_002742605.1 Olea europaea var. sylvestris
GTCATTTCCTCAATGTTGTCCCGTTAGTCTAGCGCACAAAACATACCTTTAATGAACTATCCGTCCAGAGTTAATCCAATGAATAAATCCGGGGGAAATATTCACAAGGCAATTATAGACCCCCACGCAAGGCTCGATGCGATAAAAAATGATAAAAAATAATAATAATAAAATAAAAATTGGCCCCACCCATTTGAGATTTGTAAGAGTTGGGCCTGTACGCCCAACTCCATTGTAATCCAATATAGTAGCAGTCATTAGCATAACACTACAATAGGTGGAAGAAGATAACTATTGGTTACAAAATTGACTATATTATTTATTGTAGTGTGTCACGTCACCTAATGTTTAGTTTATGTTAAGTTCCGATACTCATTAGATCTTATAGTAGTTCAAAAGTGTAGTAGTTCAAATAAAAGTTGGGGCTCAAATGTGCGCAAGCGCACAATGGCAAATAAAAAAATTTCGCGCACGAGGCCCAATGGTCAACTACCAGAAAATTGAATTTCTGGTTCGAAAAGTTGCATCTTTTTGCATATAAATGCTTGATTAATCCTCAAGGGGGAACAGAAATCTTTTAGGACAGCGCTTATCAACGTCATGGAGTATGCTGCATCAAAGCCTGATTAAAATTCCGTTTGTAGTCTGTAATACCTCTGTGGCAAGAACTCGAATACTACAAAGAATACAAAGGTCGGCTGGAAGACTATCTGGGAAACAAGAAGGCGAAGAAAATCTTGACCCAAGCTCTATACATAATCAGCATGGGAACAAACGATTTCTTAGAAAACTATTACATGTTTCCCAACAGATCATTCAAGTTTTCTCCTAACGACTACCAGCAGTTTTTAGTTGACATAGCACGATCCTTCATTACCGATATTTACCACCTTGGAGCACGGAAAATATCCTTAACCGGGCTCCCTCCAATGGGCTGCTTGCCACTTCAGAGAACGCTACAAGGGGGACATTGTAGAGCAATGTATAATCATGTGGCCAAGGAATTCAACAAGAAGTTGAAAGCATTAGTTGAAACACTGAACGACGAGCTTTCTGGAATTCGACTGGTGTTCTCAAATCCATACCATGTTTTTTCCAAGATCATTCAGGATCCTCAGTCTTTTGGTACCGTATCTTACTTCAATCTGTCAAATTGTCTTGCTGATTATCAGCACATTGTGTAATGTACATGATCAACGGTTCTGATTTGCTGATGTTTGTGATATGTGATTTTGCAGGATTCCAAACTGCAGAAACAGCGTGTTGTGGGACGGGAACATTTGAGATGGGTTATCAGTGCAACGAATTTACTCCCTTTACGTGCACAGATGCGAATCAGTACGTGTTTTGGGATTCGTTCCATCCTACCGAGAAAACAAACTTCATACTAGCAGATTATGCTGTCAAGACATCTCTGGCTGTATTTAAATAGCAAGTTAAGAGGAGAGATTGCATTTAGCTTTATCTCAATAATTTCTAAGACTTTTGCTGGTACTGATGAGGCATGAAGAGATGGTTATCTTGCATTAATTCTTTAGTGTAAGATTTAAAAAAAAAAAAAAAAAACATATCCAATTTGAAGCCTCCATCGATGAATTCTAGGTAAGAAACTTTGCATTAACTGTTTTGTCATCCTATTCTGAATGTACGTTCTTCTTTGGAGCAGTTATCAAGATCATGCCACTCTTATAGACCGATAAAGGTGAAGTGATCAAATTGCTTGATAGAGAGGGTGATCGACCCTTGCATTTTGCACATGGATTCCGCGTGAACTAAAAAATGTTGACTTCCCCATATATGTGTTCGGTCATCCCCCATGTTATCCTCTATGTTAGTGTAGCAAAATCCCTTATAGACAGAAGCACCTTTGAGACTAAGCATAACATGTCCGAACTACCTTATTTGTCGTTTCCTTATTTTGTACATGATCGGCGCCAAAAAAATATCATTACCTTATCACCATTCATTTAGATATTTACTATATTTATTTTCTTCAGATTTTAATATAGGTAATTATTGAGGAATCCAATATTCGCGAAACTTCTTCGAGGTTTATATTCACTAGCTAGATTATTTCCAACACTCTATTGAGGATCTGACAAATATTTTCCAATTGCCATGGAACTTTAGAACTCCTACTTGCCAATGGTTTCAGTTGTCATTGAACTTTAAAAATTTTTCGAGTTGCAATTGAACTTATTGAAATGTTATCACATTCATCGCTCGCAGTTTTAGAAGGTGATAGATTTTATAAACTTACCAAAATTTTATCAAATCTACAATTACATCTACCATGTCATCTAGTTCATAGACTTTTAAAACGACATGTGATTAAGTGACGAATGTTATCATTTTGGTAAGTTCAATAATGATTCAAGAAGCTTTTAAAATTCAATGACAAGAAGAAAACATTTGAAAAAATTGAAGATAACTCAAAGAAGTTTTAAAGCTTAATGACAATTTAAAAAACATTTGTAAAAGTTTAATGACTATTGAGATATTTAGCCCCACCTTGTGATATCTACAAATTAGCCCCTATTTGGCCCCCATTTTTGGTAATGAAAATGGGAAAATGGGGGAATAGTGTTTAGTTGAAAAAGAAGGAAAAATTTTCGATTTACGTGTAATATTATTTTATGAAAGATTGTGTGGTTGAAAATAGAAGACGAAAAATAGAATGTAATTTAATTGGGATCAAGGGAGATTCAAATTGGCAAGTTTCATTGTATCAAGTAAATATTGAATGGCACCCTTTTGCCTTGAGAAACAAAACCAAATTAAACATACAGATAATAACACTGAAGACCACATGTTCCTTAACCATCACTAGTACTAAAAATCAATTAAATTAAGCTTAAATCATTCTACTGATTCCATTTAATCATAAATCATGATTTATTCAAGTGCTTTTAGATTATTTTTTTTTATAATTCCAGAGATTATTAAAGAGGAATGCAAAACTGTTGTATTTCAAGATCACTCGAGTCTCAAATGATAAAATAATATTAATATATATTATAAAAACAAATCAAATCTACATATCCCATTATACATGTAAGAAAATCGCCTCTTTACCCCAAAAGAAAAAGGGTATTTCTAATCATACGGATTCCTGAAATTCTTTAATAGTTTTGGGATGTCATGTCCAAGCATGTCAATGATGGATTGAATCATTTTAGGTTTCAACTTCTCAAACTTATCGATGTTGTAGAGATTCAAAACCTCTCGAAAGTGTTCAATGTTTGGAAAATCCCCAGCAGGCAGATGGTGTTCCCGTTAAACCTGTAAAATGACAACACCGTGGCAATGAATTAGACGGAGAGACAAAGAAGATTCACCTAGGCGACCCCAAATATATTGGGAACAGGGCTTAGACTTTAGAGCATGTCTGGCTAAGCTTAAAGAATTTACTTGTAAGGAAATAAGATTTAAAATTAAATACTTTTCAATACAATAAAGCTGGAAATACCTACCTATCAAAAAAAATAAAGCTGGAAATATGTTGCGCAAACATGTTTGAAAGTTTTTTTTTAAGCCTAGCGAAACACGCTAGATGGTGGTTTTGTTATCACCGTCATCAGTTGAACTTCACATATTTATCTATAACGTTCATAATCACAAATACGAAAAGGTGCATGAGCCTCAGGATATTGAGCGGGTATAAAGAACCTTCGCAAATTCAACGTCTAGATTATCGATAAGTTGCTGTTGGGGTTTTGCTTTGCCCATCATTACTGGCATCTCCTTTTTCAAATGACCAATAATACAAGCATGTATCTTGGACGTTTTACGAATTCATTTATCTGCACAAGGTAAAGGCACCAAAAAACTTGTTACCTACGAAAGCACAAGAAACTGCTGTATATATATATATATATATATTAAAGACACCAGAAAATAATGATGTTAAACTCACACGATGATCACAAGCTCTTTTTGGTATGTTTTTCAAATCGGTAAGAAGGTTATCTTGTTCTTTCTCGAAAAGTTCTTGCCCCATCGGACCAGTGGCAGCATTTATAGGCTTATCATCAAATGAGCTGTCAAGACAGACAAAAACATGGAGTATCAGAAATAAAAATATCTAAAGAAAATAAACAGTAATCATAAACACAATAATAGTGACAAAGGAAAGACGGGGTGGAAGAGGAATAGGGAGAGGGAGAGAAAAAGGCCACCAATAAACATATAAAAAAGGATACGTCTATTTATTTTTATTTTTATTTTTATTTTTTTTTTAAATATGAAATGCTCAAAGATATGAACTATGGAACCACTGTGTACTGGAGAGAATGGTCCTAAAGATTCTAGTACAAAATAGCAGTGGATACGTAAATAAGCTTCCATTTCTAAGCCACCGAGATCACAATGAATGGCTTCCCTTTCAAATTCTGTTGGGATCGACGGGTTGTAAAGAATGAAGTTAATGACGCGATATGAAGTGTGCAACAATATAAAAATATATATCAAGGTATAAAGTAAAGAAAAAATAGGAATTAACGCAGAGGTAAGATGTATTATTAATTGATAATATGGAGAGAATACAATGCCACAACAATATTAGCTTATTCTAAACTAAAAGAGAAGACCTGTATTTATAGTACACGAATCAAACCTTAAAAAAACCCACGTAAAAGAAAAAAGGGAAAAACGTGTCCGCATTTACCATACACGGGATACACACATATTCTTTCCTTTCTTCAATTGGCTCATGTTGACACATAAAAATTCAGCCCAAATCGAACGGCCCAAGGAGTGAAGCCCAATTGGAGGATCCCCAAATCAGATAGCCCAAAGAATGAAGCCCAATCAAACAAATCAATATGAAGGCCCAAATAGGGAAGTCCAAGAACGCGGTAACGCCATCGCCCAAGTTTGCAAGTCGCCCAAAATCTGAGCGGATTGAGTGCCATACAGTCGCCCAGAGCTGTTACTCTATCCTCCCCAAACCTTCAAGTCGCCCAAGGTCTTAACAAATATAAAGCGTTGTGGTTATCAAGACGTGCCGTTATCAAAGCAGTTATTAAAGCAGTCCTATCACGTTCCACGATTCAAGGAATTCAATCGAAAGCGGTTGAACGACGAAGAGTAATGACAGTAGTTAAAAAAGGCAGTTTTCATGATAAGTTGGCCATTATGAGGAAAGTGGGCAGTTATAGAACGATCAAGCGGTTTTTAGGCGGTTGATCACAAAGAGATCGTCTGTGAAGTATAAAGGGGAGAAAAAACATAGAGCAAAGGACCGAATCAAAAACTCTCGAACAGAGAACATGTAATTTTCATTTCCTTAGCTTAGATTTAAACACTTTTCTTTCAGTAACTCGTGTGTTTGCACCCCTTGGAGGCACATTGTTTTAATTTCCAATTGTAAAGTCATCGCCAATAAAAGAACACCCCTTTTTGGGACTTTGTCTCAAGAGGTTTGTCCCTTACACAATCGTCTGATCCTTTTTAATTGTTAGCGACTAACCCGCGCGAAACAATTTGGCACGTCCGGTGGGACAGTGGTGTTAGGTGTTGAAAGTACAAAAGGTGAAACAATATGCCTCAGAGATCCGATAAGGAAGCAGCAAGTCAGGGAGGAATCCAGTCTGTGATCGAGCGATATGAAGAGCAGCATGCCTCTCCACGAACAGATGGACGGAATCAGAGCGGTAACAGTCGTTACGAACCAATGACGGAGTTGAGTTCTCGAACCATGCGTGCATTACTTGGAGAACTCACACAAGACGTCGTTAAACAGGTAAATCTTCGAAATATTCATAATATGGAAAGATTTACCCAAAATGGGAATGTACACTATGACAACATGGCCAAACAACTAAACACGTTGAACGAAACAGTGAATAAGTTAGTAGGTCAAATATGTCAACCGGCTATACCTCTTACAAATCACTTTCAAACTAGGATAATTGTGGGACATAATCCCTCGGTCCTAAATTCGAATCAAGGGGTAGAACCGCTTTCTGGTCCCTCTACTTCAAACCAAGGGGGTACCACAGTGCCAAATCAGAACAATGGTAGTGGTATGCCTAACTTGGGGGGTAATCCAAACATAAGAGATAATGTCCTAAACAATGGACATAATATTCCACGTGTTAATGAGGGAATAGATGTTCAGGCTAATGGTAATGGCCCTAATCATGGTAATTTTGTTGCCAATCAAGGGCCAAACATTAGGCCTCATGCAAATCAACCGGTTAACCAACTTGTAGGAATTCCATATGACCCCAACGTCATGTTGAGGAATCAGATTATGGAAATCGTACAGGATCATATGGCTTTTGGGGTGCGTCCTGTCATTAGGCCAACGTACACAAAGCCATATCCTGATTGGGTAGACCAAGCATATCCATGGCCTAGAGGGTACAAAGTGCCAGAATTCTCACTATTTACCGATTTAGGAGAGGTGTCTACTCTAGAACATATAAGGCGATTCACACTGCAAAGTGGCGATGTAACCGATTACCATAAAATGAGGCTTTTCCCTAATTCGTTAACAAGAGTAGCTTTCTCCTGGTTCATCAACTTGCCAGCAAACACTATTCAAACATGACAACAATTAGAACAGTTGTTTCACACTCAGTTTTATAAAACTGAGTCTGAAGTCACTTTGGCTGATTTGGCGAATCTATGTTAAATGCCAAACGAATGGGCAGAAAGTTTTCTCCAAAGGTTCAAGACAACAAGAAGCAAGTGTTTTGTACCTCTACCCGAAAAAGAATTTGTCAAAATCGCTCAGGGTTGCTTCAGCTTTGATTTAAAGAAGAAATTCCAAGACTTCCTGACCTTTTTCAGTTGAGTGCGAATGTGATTAGATATGAACGACTGATAAGAGAGGAAGAACAGATGAAAAATTCTAGTAAAGAGACTTATTACAAAGATCCAAATTTTGATGTTCATGCCATCAGTGACGAGTCATACGACCAGGCCGAAATGTGTTTGGCCGAATTGGTCAAAGGGGATACATATACTTGTCCCATAATGGCCAAGCCTAGACCATCGGGCAAAGATGAGCCCATAAAAGATGAAAACATAAAGGCTAGAACGTTCTCGTTCGACGTGACCAAAGCTGACCTTATATTTGATAAATTATATAGGGATAAGCAGATAAAGTTGAGCGATAAGCACAAATTGCCAAACCCTGAACAAATTAAGGGTAAAAAATATTGTAAGTGGCATAATGCATGGTCACATTTGACTAACAATTGCTTGGTTTTCCGCCATGTATTGCAGGATGCCATTGAATCAGGACGAATTACGTTCGGTGATAAGAAGAAGATGGCACGAAAATCCTTTCCCACAACCACTTGGAGTAAACATAGTGACATCTGGATTCAAAAACAAGTTGCCAAAATTCAAGTTGGTCGTAGATGATGGAGAAGAGGATCCTAGACCACATCCCAGCGTCTTTGAACAAATCAAGGGGAAAGAACCAAAAAAGGACGAAGACGTCCTGTGTGCAAGGTGTAAAAGAGAAGTGAATGGAAATACGGAGAAACCAGGGACATGGCAGCATCCTCATTGCCCTACCTTCTTACCAAACACTCAGCCTGGTAGAGGGCGAGGTACATCATTCTATAGAGGACCGCCTTTTGATAGGCAGTTTAGGCCAGCAGATAATGGAAGAACATTCAGGCCGCAACCTCGCCGGCCAAATGTATGGCATTCATTCCAGTACAATGCAGGAAGGGCAATACCCTTCGATGAGATGACTAGGACCCAACAAAGGCGTTTCCAACGAAACTATGGACGGATGATGAGGCAGCAACAGGGAATGCCACACCCTAAAGCGCCTAAACTACTCAAGGTAGCCAGTCAAAATGTCCTCAAAAATAATGAAGAGTCCGGTACAGATGAATCAATGAAAGAACTGCCAGAAACTTCTTCTGGGAGATCAAGGTTTGAACGAGACAAAAGGGATGAAAAAGATCCAGATCAGCCCCTCACTATCCAATTCGGTACGTTGCCTCCTGTCGTGGCCAATAATTACTTACTGGCCAATGAATTCAAGAATAAAGAAAAAGAAGAAGAGAGGGTGGACAACGAAGGAGAAGTTTGTATGCTGGTATGTGAAGAAGGCCAGACTTCTAGAGAGGCCTACAACGATGAAGAGGACGACGGAATAACAGACATTGAAGAAGAAATCGACCTAGAAGCAGAAAGAAGAAAGAGAGGAGTATCGCGCAATACTCTGTTAAAGCAACTACATCGAGAGGGAGTTCGCGAAGTAGATTTGTTAGGAGAACCATCTGGGCGTCCTTTCGATTTCTACGTACTGTACGGGACACCCAAAAGGAAGAAGAGAGTGCCTCGCTATGAAAAGTATGGTCACCTCCAAGAATAATGCCCCCTCCCACAGGTTGGATAATTGATGAGAAAGCATTAGAAAAAAGTAAGAAGGAAGTTCAGGAGAGAGGATCAGCGTGATGTACTGCACGTCGACTTATCACAGGGGAATAATTTGACAGAAAACAAGAAGGAAGTAGAAATAGAGGCTGTCGAAAATGTTATTTTTAAACGGCCAGCCATGAAATTGACTAAACACTTGAGGCCATTATACGTTAAAGTTCTAGTTAACGGCGTCCCAGTGGCAAAAGTGCTTGTCGACAATGGAGCAGCTATAAACACCATTCCATCTAAGATGATGGGGAAGTTCGCAAAGACAGAGGGTGACATGATTCCTACAGAAGTCATCCTCACTAGCTTCAATGGAGGAGCAACTTCAGTTAAGGGAGTTATGCCATTGGACATAACTATAGGGACGACTACTAGGACCACTGTCTTCTTTGTAATAGATGGTCCTACTAGTTACAACGTGCTACTAGGAAGAGATTAGATACACGGAAGTCGCTGTATACCTTCATCGCTCCATCAATGCCTGATCTTTTGGAATAACAAAGGCGAAGCAGAGGTGGTACAGGCCGATCATAGGCCTTTTGTCGCAGAAGCAAACTCGGTGGAAAAGTTCATGTACGAAGGAAATTATGGACCTGTCAGGGTAGTACAAGACGGGGAAGAAACTCAAGTTGTCGAGCAAAGCGAAGAACCATTCTCAGTGGACGCACTCACTGAAATGTTCAAACAGATGAGGCCAAATATAGTGGCTCTGGAAGAGCCAGTAATTGGCAAAAGAATAAGCAAGGAGTCTTGAATGGATTCTAAGTTACAAAAGCAAATGGCCGACATTTAGGCCTTCAAAGCCAGACTGATGGCTTTCAATAAGGAATCCAATGACAAGGAGAAAGAAGAAACAGCCCTAAAAGTGCTGAAGGATAAGTTGGCGGTATTCGAGTTAGAACAAAGCATTGGCCGAGAAGTCAACAAGGTGGACTGTTTAGAAGAGGAAGTACTTACAAGGGAATTGGACGACGAAGTAATGCAGATCGCCAAACCTGGATATGCTCAAGCACAAGACCCTCTGATCAAAGTAAATATTGGCAATGAAGGAGAAGATCGCCCAACGTTCATCAGCCAAATACTCGACCAAGAGGTTAGTAACAAATTAATCGCTTTGCTAAAAGAGTACAAAGATTGTTTTGCTTGGGAATATGAACAAAAGCTTGGTTTAGATAGAGACTTGGTGGAACATAGGTTACCAACTAAGCCTAACTTTAAACCTTATAGGCAGCCTCCTAGACGTTTTGCTCCCAATGTACTCCCTGAAATCAAGAAAGAGATAGAGCGATTATTGAAAGCAGGTTTTATTAGAACAGCCAAATATGTCAAATGGTTGTCCAATGTCGTGCCAGTACTAAAAAAGAATGGTAAACTAAGGGTGTATATAGACTTTAGGAATTTAAACATAGCTACACCCAAAGATGAGTATCCAATGCCCACGGTGGATTCTTTAGTAGATTCAACTGCCGGACATTTCATGTATTCTTTCATGGATGGGTATTCAGGATACAATCAAATTTATATAGCTGAAGAAGATATATACAAAACTGCCTTTAGATGCCCTGGGTCTCTAGGATGTTTTGAATGGGTGGTTATGCCGTTCAGCCTAAAAAATGTAGGGGCAACTTATCAAAAAGCAATGAATTTAATCTTTCATGATATGATAGGCAAGTTTGTTGAGGTGTATGTAGATGACATAGTAGTCAAGTCCATTAAAGAAGAGGACCATTTCAAACAGTTAAGATGTTCGTTTGAACGAATGAAGCAATATAAGCTAAAGTTGAATCCCTTGAAGTATGCATTTGGTGTTAATGCAGGAAATTTTCTTGGTTTCTTAGTACACAAGAGAGGGATTGAACTTGATAAAAATAAAGCGAAGGCTATTTTAGAGGCCAAACCATCTAGCAACAAAAAGGAGTTGCAAAGGTTTCTAGGCCAAGTAAATTTTTTAAGACGCTTTATTTCTAACTGTGCAGGGCGAACTAAAGTCTTTTCGCCGCTATTAAAACTGAAAAATCAGGACGAATTCATCTGGAAAGAAGAACATCAAAAGGCTTTTGAAAGCCTGAAAACATATCTATCAAGTCCACCAGTGTTGGTGTCACCAATCCAAGGACGGCCAATGAAAGTGTATGTATCGGCTGAAAAAGAATCAATAGCTGGAATGGTCGCACAGGAAGACCAATTTGGTGAAGAAAGGGAAATTTACTATTTAAATAGACGGTTAACGAAATATGAATGTAATTACTCTGTTATCGAAAAATTATGTCTTGCATTGTATTTTACATGTACAAAATTAAGGGCTTATTTACGGCCCGTAACCGTTTATTTAATTTCTAAAGTAAATTTAGTTAAGTATATGTTCTCGCGCCCTATTTTACACCAAAGGGTAGGCCTTTGGACACTAACTTTATCAGAATTCGAAATACAATATATACCTCAAAAGGCAGTCAAAAATTAGGCTTTGGCTAACTTTCTAGCCGATCATCCATGCCTTGACATGCCTGAAGAAATCTAACTAGAAATCAATTCGTTCGAGTTAAAACCTTGGGTGTTGTATTTCGATGGATCAAAAACCTCTAAAAGTGCAGGAGTAGGAGTAGCATTGATTAATCCTTTAGGGATTTGCTACAAGTTCGCATTCACTTTAGACAGAATGTGCACCAACAATCAGGCCGAATATGAAGCCTTAATTGTAGGCCTAGAACTAATGATAGATATGGGAGTAAGAAATGTGATTGTTAGGGGCGATTCTCAATTGGTGATCCATCAATTGATCGGTGATTTTAAATGCCAAAGTGATTCCATTATAAGTCAATATGAGATCGTCCAAGAATTATTAGAAGAATTCGATCAAGTAGAACTCTAATGCGTTAATAAGATATATAACGACGTGGCAAATGAGTTAGTCCAAATGGCCTCAGAGTACTCAAATGTTTTGAATTGGAAGTCTACTTGTGAGTATGGAATCATATTGCCCGTGACTCAAAGAAGGGCGAGAAAGATTGAACTTCACTGCATACAAGATGGAGATGCAATGGATTGGAGAACAGAGATTAAAGGATTCGTTAAAAAACCTAATGGAGGGATTAGTAGGAAAAAGAAGCTGTGTTTGCTGAACTATACACTAATAGATGAAGAGTTGTTTAAGAAACGCTCTGATGGTGTATTACTAAAGTGTGTAAGTTTGCAAGAAGCCAAAATGATCATGGCTGAAGTGCACGAAGGGATATGTGGAGCTCATCAAACTGGCCAAAGGATGAGAAGGTTAATTATTAGGAGTGGATATTTTTTGCCAAAGATGGGAGAACTATGCGTTCAATATGCAAAGAGTTGTTTGGCATGCCAAAAGCATGGTCCAATACAAAGGGCGCCAGCACGAGAGATGGCACCTATTATTAAACCTTGGCCGTTCAAGGGTTGGGCGATAGACCTGATAGAGAAGATTTATCCCTCATCGTCCAAACAACATACTTTTGTTATAGTTGCAACCGACTATTTCACCAAATGGGTAGAAGCGGTACCTTTGAAAGAGATCACCTAGAAAAATGTTATAGAGTTTATCCGTGATCACATTATTTATAGGTTTGGAATTCCACAAACGTTAATGGTAGATCACGGAACATATTTGAATGGGGATCAAGTGAACAAATTTTTGAGCGAGTTTGGGGTTAAATTAGTAAACTCCACGCCATACTACGCTCAATCCAACGGACAAGCGGAGTCTTCTAATAAGATTCTAAAAAATATCATCAGAAAGATGATAGATGAAAATGCCAGAAATTGACACGAATGTCTGAACAAGACCTTATGGGCTTATAGAACATCACCTCGGTCAAGTACCAAAATTACTCCTTTCCAACTTGTTTATGGACAGGAGGCCGTTTTGCCTATGAAAATCAACGTGCAATTGATTAGAGTGTGCTTAAAACATAAGTTGAATGATGATGAGTATGTCGAATCACTAGTTCAAAGTTTATTGGGGTTAGACGAATTAAAGTTGGACGTCTTAAATAGATTGCAAGTTCAAAAACAAAGAATGGCTAAGTTTTATAACAAAAAAGTCATAGCCAAGTCGTTCAGCCTGGATGAACTAGTTTGGAAGAAGATACTCCCTTTGGATAGCAAAGATCCAAAGTACGGGAAGTGGTCGCCCAATTGGGAGGGACCATACAAAATAAACAGTGTGTTGCCTAATGGAGCGTATCACTTGGAAGATTTAGATGGCACCAAGCACGTGAGATTCATTAACGGCAAATATTTGAAAAAATATGTTCCTTCTTTATGGGAATGTGAGCAGATAAAAGCATAATCAAATATGTTGAACGATTAAAGGATAACAAGATCAGAGCGAAATACGTTCAAATAAAGTCCTTTATTATCAAACGTTCATTACAAAAATGCAAAAATACAAATAATGGATACTCTACAAAATACAATTAAAAGTAAGCTAATCTCCCGGTTGATCGCTGAGTAAGCCTCACACCGCTTTCCTAAATGCATCGCTGCAATGGTGGGATCGCCGAATAAGAGGGTGGACTGGCCTCACCACCTTCCTAAATGCATCGCTGCAATGGCGAGCAAAGAGGCTGAGAAGCACTCTCAGCAAGTAAGCTGAGAAGCACTCTCAGCAACCAATATGGCCCGCAAGCATCCCAAAAATTGCCTTGTATCATCGACTCCTTGTAAAGAACAAAGAGACGATGGGAAGAATTTCGATGGTAAAAACTTCGCTGCTGGCCAGAAAATATTTCCTATACCTCCCACACCAAAGGTGACATCAAGGTAAATAGTAAAATGGGCGGACTAAACAGTCCATTTTCGAATCGGATTGATTGTCAGAATGCCAAGCAATGGCAGCAAATTAGTTTCGAAGAAGAAAATGAAGATGAAGATGGAAGATGGAAAATGCGAAGCATTTATAGGGGGTGGAGATGAAGAGACAGAATATGAAAAGTCATATTTCTGCCTAGTAAATGGAATTAAATAGCCCAAAGTTCTGGGAAAAGTGATGGAAATATCAAAAGAAAATGGACAAGATTTTTAGCACAAAGCAGTTAAATGCTTGAAGAATTGACGACTAAAAAAAAACAAATGTCAAATGAATGCACAAGAAGTTAATGTTCATTAACAGTGAACAAAGTTACAAAGGGAAAATCAAATTACAAAAGAAAAAAGACATCATGTGTCTTGATTACAAGCCACCCCATACTGAACGAATTCGTTCCCTAAGTTTTTCCCAATCCTCGTTCTGCCGAGAGGAAGTGATGTTCAATTCGGCCGCGACATCATCATCAACTTCCAACTTCTTGTATTGCTCGACCAAGGATTTAGTTCGCTCAATTCCCTGGGAGGAGTTGCACTTTTTAGCAGCCATTCTCGCCCTGCAGTCGTCCATTTTGGCTTGAAATTCCTTCATCTGAGTAGCCAAATTAACCATCAAAGAATCTTCAACCATGACTTCGGAAGAAATTTCTTTCAACTCGTCCTCAGCCTTGTTAATCTCCATATGCAAAGACTTTCTCAGCTACGGCTCGAAGATATTGAATACGTTTGACCTTTAGTTCAGCATTCTTGGCGAGCAAAGAAAGGACTTCGGAGTGGATAACCTTCAACGTCGCTTTAAAATCGGCAGAAAGATTGAGCGACGGAAACATCAGTGCTTGCTCCAACTTCGCACTCAAGTGCTCAAGTTTATCCTTGTGTCTGGCAGCACTAGCCCTTCCAATATCCATATCCATGAAGGATACGTACTCAAATATCGATTCCTTGAGGAACTTCAAATCTTCCTCTGAAGAAGCAGCAGGACGATCAGATGGAACAGGGCGAGACGTCTGGACTTACCCCCAGGAAGCGAACAAGTCTTGGATAGAACGCACAATTTTGTCAGCATCCTGCAAAGAAAATTGCCAATATTAAAGATCCTCACTACAACGAACAAGATAGAAATAGAAGTGAAGCAAAGACTATCTCATCAACAATCGTAGAAGATGGCATGTCCTCAACCAAGTTTGCCACCAATGACTCCTCCATTCGTGAGGACTTCCCCTTGTCTGAGCGAAAAGATGTTGCCACAACGGGCAGACTCATAGGAGTATCTGCAAAACTCGAGAGCAACAAATCAGAAATCAGTAGCACAAGCAAAGGTAAGACATCAAAAGACTGAATTACCTTCTGCTTCGATGTTTGGGGGGTTGACGCCCTGGGAAGAAGGTGGCTCATCCATGGGTTGTGATGAAGACTCTGGGACTGAAGATGTCTCTTTAAGCGTAGCCCCCTCATCAACCGGTTTGGATGAAGCAGCCTCAGTGGAGGATGATGGAGCAGGAGCTGTTGATGCCAAAACCTTTGAAGGAGAGGCTGAGCTTTTCTGAGAAATCCAAAAGATCATCAGCACACAGAAAAGTTTCAAGTGTGGAAAAGTATACTTGTGAGTAAACCAATTTAATTACCTTCCTCCTGACGATAAGAGGGGCATCATCATCATCATCATCAACATCATCCTCCAAAATGGGAGATGCTGAGGCTGGCCGTTTGCGGCTTGGAGCACTCTTGGCCGTAGTAGGCTTGGCAGGGAGAGAAGAAGATGGACGAGCAGACTGTTTAGTGCGACGAGAAGGAGAAGGACTCCGAATGGACAAGGGAGTGACTAAAACAGGAAGAGGGGAAGAAATGCTTGGTTGGTCTAATGAATGAAAGGCACGATTGGCGTCAGTCGCAAATAATCTGTGCTTCACTGACGGCCAGAGCTGTTCAAAAAGAGGGTGAATGGCGTGGCTAGAATTGAAGGGGACTAATGAAAAATGGCTGGTTAAAAGAAGATTACGAGCATTTATAGCCTCTGCCTCCGCCTTATTAATGGTATAAAAATGTTCAACTAAGTTCCTTGAATAGCAAGGATGAACAGGCCAAGTTTGGCCGAAACCAAGCTGACGAGCGAAAAATTGGGGAGCATAAATTTCTACCCCCCGCCTTGGCATTGGTCCCAGTTAGAATATCATGAAATAGCTCCCTCCCGATTAAAAATTAGATCCAAATGAGCAGGGAGGTGCTCGCGCTATCTATAGTGGAAGGGGGATGTACGTAATTTGGAGTCAAAAAAGGAGGAAAAGGAAAAAATGAAGGGATCGAATCCAAAGAATAAAAGAATGAAAAAATGTCCCTTCTGGACATATTTACAGGAGCTAAGGGCTCCATGGCTAACCCATAACAGCTAGCAGAGGAGCGAGAGATTGATGGAGCACCAAGCAATGGAAAATAGGATCTCAACCACAGTTGAGTGAACCAAAGAGGTCCACTGCCAGTGGGAGATGCACCATTCTTCAATTGAGTTTGAAGAGAAGTCATGCCTCTATAAAGGGCAGCAAAAAACAAAGAACATAAATTCAAAGGCCTGCCACGCGCCAATTCGTGCGCTCTAAGTAAGTAACTCAGGGAGGGCTTTATGCTTGGCACACACAAAACATATTTACAAAGCCAAACTAGAAGGAAGACCACTCGCTCAGTATGGGAAGGCTCAGCGCTCGAATGATTGTGAAGGGTTTGCAGGCTTGAATAAGAATCGGTGTAATTTTTACCAAACTTTGGGGCGCCACCAGAAACCAAGATACCAGGAAAAATGGTATCGCCCAAAGGTGGTAGATTCACCAGGGCCCCAACATCCCTTAAGGTAATAGACATGGGGCCAAGAGGGAAAATAAAGGTGTTATACTCAGAAGACCAAAAACTCAAAGCAATCGAAAAGAGTGCTGAATCAAAAGTAGGGGCGAATAGAGATTTCTAACAAATCAGAAATCCTAGCGCTATCAAAAAGTGCCTTAGTAGGACCATGACCCACAAGGCGAGTATGCCACCTACGGAAAGCTACATCAGATTTAGGCCAAGTGTGAATACCTCTTTCGCGAAGTGACCCCAGCGGTAGAGAGTTTAGAAATGGCGGGCCTTGAGTGCAAGGAAACAGCTGACCCACCGCCGCCTGTTCAACTGCCTCTGCATTGTTAAAGAAAGGACCCAAGTAGAACTCATTACGTTCAACATCGGCGGGCGCGAGAAAATTCGGAGTTATGTATGGACGACTCAAGAGTTTCTGAAAGTCATCGAAACTAAAGGAGTCGCTAGCTTGAGATTGTGAAGTAGCCATTTGAGATGGAACGAAGTTTTTCAGGGTTACGGAGCAAGGAAGCAAAGGATGAACAGTAAATCGTGAGAGAGGCGAAAAATTTGAGGCATGATTTAGTGGTGCAGTGAAATGGCGTGTTTGGGGGTTATAAGGGTTTGCAAAACGATGCACCTTTTCAAGTTATAGAAGAAAACAATGATTGAAATTCTTGGGAATTTCGAATATTGCTGGAAACACAAAGTGAATATGGCAAAATTTAATAATTATTATTAATTCTACCATATTGGGGGGTAATTGTTGACACATAAAAATTCAGCCCAAATCGAACGGCCCAAGGAGTGAAACCTAATTGGAGGATCCTCAAATCAGATAACCCAAAGAACGAAGCCCAATCAAACAAATCAAGATGAAGGCCCAAATAGGGAAGCCCAAGAACGCGGTAACGCCATCGCCCAAATTTTCAAGTCGCCCAGAATCTGAGCGAATGGAGTGCCATGCAGTCGCCCAGAGCTGTTACTCTATCCTCGCCCAAACCTTCAAGTCGTCCAAGGTCTTAACAAATATAAAGCGTTGTGGTTATCAAGACGTTCCGTTATCAAAGCAGTTATTAAAGCAGCCCTATCACGTTCCACGATTCAAGGAATTCAATCGAAAGCGGTTGAACGACGAAGAGTAGTGGCAATAGTTAAAAAAGGCAGTTTTCATGACAAGTTGGCCATTATGAGGAAAGTGGGCAGTTATAGAACGATCAAGCGGTTTTTAGGCGGTTGATCACAAAGAGATCGTCTGTGAAGTATAAAGGGGAGAAAAAACATAGAGCAAAGGACCGAATCAAAAACTCTCGAACAGAGAACATGTAATTTTCATTTCTTTAGCTTAGACTTAAACACTTTTCTTTCAGTAACTCGTGTGCTTGCGCCCCTTGGAGGCACATTGTTTTAATTTCCAATTGTAAAGTTATCGCCAATAAAAGAACACCCATTTTTGGGACTTTGTCTCAAGAGGTTTGTCCCTTATACAATCGTCTGATCCTTTTTAATTGTTAGCGACTAACTCGCGCGAAACAGCTCCAATAAGATTTCTTTCCAAAACTAAGACATACAAAATCTTCCAAATCTTGACCAAATTTTGAGGCAATAATTAACAAACTCCACCTTGACTCGAAATTTCGGTGCAATGAACAAAACTCCTAGATTTCAAATCCGTCTGCAACGAAATAGCTAAACTCCTCAACACAGTAACCAAAACTCTCAATCACTAAACCATCTTCCTCTATAAGGCATCCACACACGACACCTGACCCCATCTCCCGGGTCCCAAAATTCTACCAAGGAATTATTGTTGGCCAAACAGGGTCGAAACACACCCTGTAGCAGAAATCAAACCAAGTGCTTGATCAAAAGGCCCCTTATGAGAATTGTCACCTTCAACGATTCCAAAAGCATCACAGACATCAATAACACCATGGTACCTACGCTCCATGAGTCCACCCCTGACATTTGAACACAGTGCATCCGCTGAAATTGGTGACAAAGCGAAATCACCAACGCTCCCTCTAGCAGTGTTCAAAATTGACCCAGAGCCCAATACAAGAGGTACTATACCAAACTGAATATCCACCACGGCACTGAACTTGTCCGGATGTCTCAAAGCTGGTTTTGCACTTCCCTGCAATATGTACAACTGGGATCTCTTTTGTCCCTCCAGTACAACCCGGACATGCTTTCGAACCTTCAAGAGTTCACCTCCACCAGAAAATTTGTACCCTTTTACATCAAAGGTACTCAATGATATGAGATTCTTTGTCAAGTCTGAAACATGATGAACCTGATCAAGTGTCCTCACTGTCCCATGTTGTTGCCTCAATCTGACCCGATCGATTCCTACAACCCGGCAAGATTGGTTGTTTCCCATGACAACTCCACCTTGCTTCACCGCCTCATATGTCTGGAATAATGCCCTATTGGGACACATATGATACGAACATGCAGAATTCAGAATCCACTCCTCAGGTTTGGATTCCCCGTCAGACACAGCCAACATCACATCTCCATCATCACAAAAATTCTCAGCAATATTAATCTCGTTCGAATTACTTGATTGCCCCGCATGATTTGCATGTAGATTACCTTTACCCTATAACTTGTCGCAATCTTTCTTGATGTGTCATTTCTTCTTGCAGTAATAACAATACACATTGCTGTACCTCACCTTCAATTTACTCCTCCATCGATCACCATGAGTAACAGAGCATCCCCACCCCTAGATGTAGGATCTCCAACCAACAGCTCCATCCTCTCCTTTGAGAACAAAGATTCATATACCTCCTCAATGGTAAGTGTGTCATGACTATACAGAATAGTATCACAAAACGATGAAAAAGAACTGGGTAGCGAACACAACAGGATCAAGGCCAGATCCTCTTCATCATATTTTACCTCCAACATCTCCAGATTTGCAACAATCTCCTTGAATACAGCAAGGTGGTCCTGCAGTGACCCTCCTTCCGCCATGCTATGGGAATACAGCTTCTGCTTTAGAGTTAATTTGCTCGTCAGACTCTTTGTCATGCACAATTGCTTCAACTTGAGCCACAAAGCAGTCGTTGTCTTCTCCTTCAAGACGTTCTGCACTATATTGTTGGACAAATGAAAATGAATCAATGATGTAGCCTTTCTATCCTTCCATTGCTTCTCCTCCATAGGCCAATTTGCTGGCATCTTCTCAAAGCCCAGCAAAGCATCATCAAGTTCCATATGTGTCAACACAGCCCTCATCTTTACTTGCCACAGTGAAAACCTTGTATTGCGATCCAGCAATGGAATATCACACTTCATCGGAGCCATCTCTTAAAACCTCAATCAAATCATAAAGAACTTGCAACCTTGCTCTGATACCACTTGTTGGGATCGACGGGTTGTAAAGAATGAAGTTAATGACGCGATATGAAGTTAATATGGATTGCAACAATATAAAAATATATATCAAGGTATAATGTAAAGAAAAAAGAGGAATTAACGTAAAGGCAAGGTGTATTATTAATTGATAATATAGAGAGAATACAACGCTACAACAATATTGGCTTATTCTAAACTGAAAGAGGAGACCTATATTTATAGTACACGAGTCAAATCTTAAAACTAGGCAAAAGATGGGGAAAAAAAACCCCCCACATAAAAGGAAAAAAAAGGAAAAACGTGTCCGCATTTACCATATGGCACACACACATATTCTTTCATTTCTTCAATTGGCTCCAATAAGATTTCTTTCCAAAACTAAGACACACACAATCTTCCAAATCTTGACCAAATTTTGAGGCAATAATTAACAAATCCTTGACTGGTAAAACTTTGGATGAAGGATTTCAAAGCATACCAAATCAAAATTCAAAATTGAAAGCAGATATGGTTTGTACAGGACTAAAGCAAGATTTCTGGCTTTCTCCCACATTTTATGCACAAAATATCTCATATGATATTGATTATAGAAAAAAATTGTAAAAGTAGAGAGCATACCCAATATAAGCACGCATGACTTCAGGAGTATTCAACACTTTCCCAAGGGATCACATTAATGCTCCATATACGTGCATAAGCTGCAATGAGAACCCAACCAGACAAATAATTAGATAGTACGATGTTTAATATTTGGTTGTGCTTAAAGTAAGTAAAAGTTACCTTGAAGTATTTTTTTTATTTTCAAACATGTTAGGATATGTCTATTGCTTCTAAGTACAAAAACTTACTTATTTTGAAAGTAAATCATACCCTCTTATCAAAATAAGTAACGACTTATTTTGAATTTCAACCAATAAAAGAAAGATTATTTTAAAACATAGCTATTTACTTTTAAGCAAACTTTTTAAGCTTGCATGCTCCAAGTAGGATACATCATAAATGGACAAAAATATGTATCTTAGGCACTATAAATTCTTCCCTACTTGCTGTGCATCAACTTGGTCAGCCTTGTTCAAAACCACGCGTATCTTATCATCACGACCACGGAGAGATAAAATGACGCACTTAAATTCATCACAGATATCGAGTTTGTAAGGATCAAACAAAAGAAGGATGAGATCGCACTTAGCGGCAAACCAAGATTTTACGCCAACGAAGTTGTAGCTCCTGAGTGTTCTTTGTTTTTCACCAGATAGAACTCGGGGAGTATTGACCAGCGTAGTATGCTCCAGTAACTTTTAAAATTCAGAAAACAAGTAAATGCTAGGAGCTACAAAAATATATTTAAGAATTTTGTCCTCATTTTTGTGAAAGTCGAGAATTCAAATTTGTAATTCACGGGATGGGGCATCCGGGAACACTCGAATTTTGACAAAAATGCAGTTCCGAAAGTTGTCAGGCCATTGAATGGCATGTCTGCTTGAACTGCAATGGTAGTTCCTGGAACACTTCTTTCATCAAGTCCATTCTGTATGAAGAACAACTCCACGATGAACCCCGATGGACAAAATGACATTTTTACCTGTACATACAGATACCGGTCAACCGCTTTTAGACTGGAGTAGGGAATAGGTCACATCGCTAGCCAGCGACGAAAATGGAAGAATAAATTCAAAGGAGCCACGACTTTAGAAAGTTTCTAATATATTGGGTTTAGTAGGAGTCCAATTGAGTTGAAACGGCTTTATACGAACTCAAAAGAATCACTGTGACATGAAATGGTGTGTCATACTCTTAATCAGGACCATTTGACTTTAAATTTATCGAATTGACAATGAAAAAGTGTACATTTGACTTCTTAGTGTTTTTTTATCACTTTAAACTAGTATTTTCGGCTTAAAATGTGTCCAGTTTAGTTGAAGAGTGTATTATATAAACTCAAAAGAACCATTCTGACATATCATGGTGCATGATACTCTTAAAGGGTGTCCATTTAATGTAAAAGTTGTTGATTAGACTCCAAGAGGTATACATTTGACTGCAAAATATTTTTAGTATATTTAGTAAATGCTAATTAGGAGGCCAATCGAGCTGAGCTGCCAATAATTCATGCAAAGACAAAAAATTGGTTACAGTCTATGAAGCCAGTAAAAGAAAAAAAACCCAATTAGTCAATCAATTATATCATGCCTGTTTAGTTATCAAATAGTATCAAGAGATAAAACCATTGAACTCTAAAAATATCCATGAAAAAATTGCACAATGGCAACAAAAAGATGACAAAGAAAAATCTAAATTTACCATGACGACCACAAATCTATCCGTCGTTGGCTCTGGTCCAATGTGAGCTCCTGTAACACGTAGTGAACTAAAAATTATATCCCGGTTAACAAAATAAAAATAAATGAATACTACTTTACAAGGAAAGGAGAAGAATTATCACGTTACCAGGATAACTACTTCCCAGCAAATGTTTAATGAATGTTGTTTTGCCAGTAGAGTACTGACCCAAAAGCATTACCATTGGCTTAGCATCGAAGTCACTATTTCCCATCCAACATACAATGCATTAACAGCAACAGCCAAGTCAATTATAATTCAACTTTCATGACAATTATAAAATTCGTCCAAAAAGCAAAAAGGAATAAAGAACGTTTCGGTATTCTTTTCACACACTTGCAGATGAAAAAAGATTAAATACTTACCAATAATGGAGAAACAAAGTCATTAAACTGATATGTTACTTCCAGGGGCTTCAGTTTCTGAACGTACAACCTTTTCAGGCCATCCATTATCGAAGTGACAGAGTTCAACGGTACCTGATAGAATAAATTAGGGAAGGAAGCATCATTCAAGAAACCAAAGAACATATATAAAAGATGAAATCCAACTTCTTCCTTAAGCAATTGATATAAAAACAATGTAGAAAATGAAGGATTGAGGTTGTTTGCACCACATAATCATATATACCATAATCGAGTTCCTCTCGATCCACTTTGCTATTTGCATTGAACTAAAACAAAAAACAGGAAGGAGATAGAGTGGGCAGTTTGCAGAATTAAATAAGAAGAATGAGTAGTTTAAATGTTGAAGATGTTAAGAAAAAAACAACAACAATAAAAATGGAAGAAATCCAGCAAACAAAGAATAAATAGTAACTAAGAATAAAAACACAACATGATGGAAGGAATAGCTAGAAGTTTCAGTGAATGGGAAAATTTCTAACTACTTGCTAGATTACATTCTTTGCAGATTTTGAAGAAGTAAACCAATTAGCCGATGTTGAAGATTGCAATCGAGGACTACCTGAATTGTTCCAAATTAATAAAGCCAAAGGCTCGAATACTAAATGAAAATAGTATTGTGCATAAAATATCACCCTATTTAACATTCTGATCGGATTCCTTTTTAGATTTACGCTTTTTCTGCATAAGAGAAATAAACAAAAACCCTGAATTATAATTAATATTTAAACTAAAAGCAAAGTATATTAAAAAAATGTAGCAAATGTACTGCTAAACGTGCATCAAGGCCTTCCATGGCTGGAGTTACAAGTTTTCAAAGTCACCTGAAGATAATTAAAATATTTTAACTATAGCAAGATCACATTATTATCAATTATACAAAATAAAAACCAAACCAAAAGTTCAAGCCAGGATAAATTCTCCATCTTGAAGTAGTCTTCGTTAACCTTAAACATTATAATACTGAACTAAAAGAATCTGACCTCCAACATTTATAATGTCACTGTTGAGAGTATGTCCAGCTTGTGCCAAAGAGATTAGCTACATGTTAGAATGCTAGTAGAAATTAGCCATGTAGTATTGATTATTACCAAAAAATTTCTTTAAAAAAATTAAAAAGAAAAGAAAAGGAGAAGGAAAGTTCAGAACCTGCATTGCAGTAATAAATTCTTTATATCCAAGAAAGCCTTCCCTTTTGGAATTTGCAATTGCCCACACCTTATGAAAAGGAAGAGAACAAAAACCAAGAAAATAAGACAAAAATTAAACCCCATTCACAATATAATAGTAGAGAGTGCATGTGCAAATGAAGACGGTCACTTCCAGCTTTCAACAACGATTGGCAAACCAAAACTTAACTAGAATCCATAGAAAATGTCCCCGTATTAAATGGGAAAATTCATCATATTTGGTTATAGATGCTGCCAGCAAAGGATCGATATTTTACTCCAGAAGAATACATATTGCAGGCAAGTGAAAATTTTGGCATATGCCAGACCACTAAGATCATGATTGAATACTTCTAATCCAGCATAGAAATCTTCGTGTGGGAGCATGGAACAAAGAAAAGAACCTTCTGGAATTAAACTGATAATGATCAATGCAACATCGTAAGCTGACAGATATCTCAAGAACCTGATAATACTACATATAATCTTTATAATCTAGTTTACACCACCCTTCTCAATAGATATTTGTAAATACATTCAAACTAAATAGCATTATTTTCATCTCTGCTACGATAAAAAATGGAAGGCAAAATCAACCATAAAAAGAAAAGGAGGGGGACAAAGAGCAAACCTGCTTTACATCTTCACGAGGCAAGTTCTACATATTAAAGAACTTTGTAGCATCATTTCCTGTGAGAAGCCCATCTCCATCTAATTACATTTAAAATCCTTTGTTAATTCATTTAGTAAATTCAACTGAAGGCGAAAAAAAATTTGACATATGTCTTACCTGAATCAGCAAAGAAAAACCATTCTTGATGAGCACCGATTAATCGGCGCTAAGTCGCTCACCATCTTATAATCCCAAACCCCCAAACTATTTGATTTTTATTTTTAAAATGCTAAAAATAACGGCCTGATCGCATGTAACTGCAAACTATTCCCCTCTGTTTCGGGGAAAGACGGCCGTTCTGCCGTCTTAGCAAATTAGCAATGCATTAAAATGTTTTCATCCTCTGTTTATATAAGTGTTGACACATAAAAATTCAGTCCAAATCGAACAGTTCAGAGAGTAAAGCCCAATTGGAGGATCCCCCAAATCAGATAGTTCAAAGAACGAAATCCAATTGAACGAATCAAGGTGAAGGCCCAAATAAGGGGCTCAATAGTGCGGTAACGCCATCGCCCAAG
The DNA here is from genome assembly GCF_002742605.1 of Olea europaea var. sylvestris. Taxonomy (NCBI): domain Eukaryota; kingdom Viridiplantae; phylum Streptophyta; class Magnoliopsida; order Lamiales; family Oleaceae; genus Olea; species Olea europaea. The sequence continues at coordinate 405,922 of NW_019229586.1, forward strand.
TTTGCAGGTCGCTCAGAGTCTGAACGAATAGAGTGGCATACGGTCGCCCAGAATCTCGCCCAAATCTTCAAGTCGCCCAAGGTATCAACAAACATAACGCATTATGATTATCAAGAAATGCAGTTATTGAGGCAGTTGCTAAAGTAACATTACCACGTTCCACGACTCAAGGGGTTCAATCGAAAGCGGTTGAACGATGCAAGATAATGGCAGCGGTTAAAAGGACAGTTTCATGACAAAATGACCACTACAAAGAAAGTGGGTAGTTATAGGGCGATCAAGCAGTTTTTTAGAGCAGTTAATCATAAAGGGATCGCCTATGAAGTATAAAAGGGAGAAAGGACATAGAAGCAAAGGACCGAATCCAAAACTCTCGAACAGAGAATATGTAATTTTCATTTCTTTAACTTTTAGACTTAAACCCTTTCCTTTCTATAACTCGTGTGCTTGCGCCCCTTGGAGGCACGTTGTTTTTCGTTTCCAATTGTAAAGTTCATCGCCAATAAAAAGAACACCCCTTTTTGGGACTTTGTCTCAAGAGGTCTCGTCCCTTATACAATCGTCTGATCCTCTTTAATTGTTAGCGAGTTAACCCGCGCGAAACAATTTGGCACGCCCGGTGGGACAGTGGTGTGAGGTGTTGAAAGTACAAAAGGTGAAACAATATGCCTCAGAGATCCGACAAGGAAGGAGCAAGTCAGGGAGGAATCCAGTCTGTAATCGAGCGATACGAGGAGCAGCATGCCTCTCCACGAACAGATGGACAAAATCAGAGCAGTAACAGTCGTTACGAACCAATGACGGAGCTGAGTCCTCGAACCATGCGTGCATTGCTTGGAGAACTCACGCAAGATGTCGTTGAACAGGTAAATCTTCGAAGTATTCATAATATGGAAAGATTTACACAAAGTGGTAATGCACACTATGACAATATGGCCAAACAACTAAAGACGTTGAATGAAACAATGAACAAGTTAGTGGGCCAAATATGTCAACCGGCTATACCTCTTGCAAGTCACTTTCAAACTAGGACGATCGTAGGACATAATCCTTCGGTCCCAAGTCCAAGTCAAGGGGTAGAACCACTTTCTGGTCCATCTACTTCAAACCAGGGGGGTGGTGCAGTACCAAATCAGAATAATGGTAGTGGTACGCCTAACTTGGGGGGTAATCCAAATGTAAGAGATAATGTCCTAAACAATGGACAGAATATTCCACGTGGTAACGAGGGGGTAGATGTCCAGGCTAATGGTAATGGCCCTAATTATGGTAATTTTGTTGCCAATCAAGGACCAACATCAGGCCTCATGCAAATCAACCGGTTAATCAACCTGTAGGAATTCCGTATGATCCCAATGTCATGTTGAGGAATCAGATTATGGAAATCGTGCAGGATCAGATGGCCTTTGGGGTGCGTCCTGTCATTAGACCGACTTACACAAAGCCAGATCCTGATTGGGTAGACCAAGCATATCCATGGCCTAGAGGGTACAAAGTGCCAGAATTCTCACTGTTTACTGGTTTAGGAGAGGTGTCTACTCTGGAACACATAGGGCGATTCACGTTGCAGAGTGGTGATGTAACCGATTACCATAAAATGAGACTTTTCCCTAGTTCGTTAACA
>NW_019229586.1:415914-464543 GCF_002742605.1 Olea europaea var. sylvestris
CTCCGCATTGTTGAAGAAAGGACCCAAGTAAAACTCATTACGTCCAACGTCGGCGGGCGCGAGAAAACTTGGGGTTACGTATGAACGACTCAGAAGTTTCTGAAAGTCATCAACATTAAAGGAGTCGCTAGCTTGAGATTGTGAAGCAGCCATTGAAGAATGAACGAAGCTTTTCAGAGTTACGTGAATCGTGAAGGATGCGCAAGAAATATGAAACGTGATTTGGTAGCAGTAAAATGGCGTGTTTGGAGTTTATAAGGGTTTGCGAAGCGACGCACCTTTTCAAGTTATAGAGGGAAACAATGATTGAAATTCTTTGGGAATCGCGAACATTGCTGGAGACGTGAAGTGAATATGGCAAAATTCAATAATTATTATTAATTCTGCCATATTGGGGGGTAATTGTTGACACATAAAAATTCAGCCCAAATCGAACAGCCCAGAGAGTAAAGCCCAATTGGAGGATCCCCAAATCAGATAGCCCAAAGAACGAAATCCAATTGAACGAATCAAGGTGAAGGCCCAAATAAGGGGCCCAATAGTGAGGTAACGCCATCGCCCAAGTTTGCAGGTCGCTCAGAGTCTGAACGAATAGAGTGGCATACGGTCGCCCAGAATCTCGCCCAAATCTTCAAGTCGCCCAAGGTATCAACAAACATAACGTATTATGATTATCAAGAAATGCAGTTATTGAGGCAGTTGCTAAAGTAACCTTACCATGTTCCACGTCTCAAGGGGTTCAATCGAAAGCGGTTGAACGATGCAAGATAATGGCAGCAGTTAAAAGGACAGTTTCATGACAAAATGGCCACTACAAAGAAAGTGGGTAGTTATAGGGCGATCAAGCAGTTTTTTAGAGCAGTTAATCACAAAGGAATCGCCTATGAAGTATAAAAGGGAGAAAGAACATAGAAGCAAAGGACCGAATCCAAAACTCTCAAACAGAGAATATGTAATTTTCATTTCTTTAGCTTTTAGACTTAAACACTTTCCTTTCTGTAACTCGTGTGCTTGCGCCCGTTGGAGGCACGTTGTTTTTCGTTTCCAATTGTAAAGTTCATCGCCAATAAAAGAACACCCCTTTTTGGGACTTTGTCTCAAGAGGTCTCGTCCCTTATACAATCGTCTGATCCTCTTTAATTGTTAGCGAGTTAACCCGCGCGAAACAATAAGAATTTAAAAGTATCATTCGAAATCTTCCTTCTTGGGTAAAATTTCTCAAATGGCAAATCCAAATTACAAATGCTTTTAGATACATTAACAGCTTCGGGTGGTTAGCAATTGACCTTTTGATGCGAAGCAGTGGCTTTGCCACAATGAGAAGTGAATTGCACAAATTGACCGTGCATTTCGGCAATAATCACTCTCGATTCACCATTAATTTTCATTCTTCGATAAAGTGTATCCTCTGCTGCTCTGCATTCATGTTATAAAAAAAAGGTAGAACCGACCTTGAGGATACTTTTAAAAATGAAATGGTCTGGAAATTTCACTTTTCGCTCGTTCAATTCTTAAAATTATGATAATAGCTTACTGTGTGTTAAAAGATAAAAATGTCCACGTGTATTATATAATTAAAAAAATTTTTTGTTTAAAATACATTACTACATTTTTGTTAACAAATAAAAATCAAACACTTCCCATTTAAAATATCAAAATCAGCAAACTTCTCATATTTGTTACTCCAACACAAATAAAAACACTTTCATCTGATTCAATCTCAAGATTTGAAAAATTGATCGAACGCGGTAACTGAATTTTTTTTATATCAATCTCATCACATCAATAAATTTATAATACGCACATTTAATTTTGTTTTCGTTAAATTATTTTACATTTGCATAGATAAAATTTATTTCGACATATAATGTTAATGTAAATAGTTTTATTAATAGATCTGTGAAAAATTTTAGGCCTTTGACGAGAAAAAATTTATCTGCATTAATACTAAAAAATTAATCTGCAAAAGTTTGGTATGTTTATTCTGTCGGACAGCGAATTGAACTGTCGACTCCAGTTATCAGTTGAAAAAACCCAGCTGGACAGTCGGCTAGAACAATAGAAGTCGGCTGTTTCGGCCAGTTGTTTAATTTATTTTTATTTCGTTCGACATTTTCTTATAATTAAAAATTCTTTTTCGTCATGCAGATATGATTGTAGTCCCAGTTTGTTATTTTGGTGATTTCGAATTGGACGAAAGAGATAGATGGGTATGAAAATGGACGAGTGAGAAGCGTGGTGGTATCCAAATTTCCATAACAGAAACAACAACGTATGCAGAGCTCTATAATGTTTTACAGAACAAACCAAATGTCAATTTTTCTCAGTATGATATGAAATTGAAATTTAAATTCAACTATCAGGGAGTTCTAAGTTCACCTATGACGATTTCTTCTGATGTCAAAGTGAGTTATCTATTTGAAATGAACAATAGGCTCTCGACTCCTATTTGCGTGATTTTAGTGAGGAAGGATGTCGTCGAAGGTAAATAAGTAGACTCAGATGGAGGAGATCACAATATTAATGATTTTTGGGATACAGTTTAGATAGCTCGTGAAGATGATGCGGTTATTTCAGAAACAGTTACTCACATAATTACGTCCGTAGTTTACGACAATGAATGTGAAAATGTAAATACTTTTACAGATGAGGATTTGATCGCTTTATCCCGACAAATACATGAGCGGGGTGGGACCTCAGGGGCTGAATCGAGTGGACCGTCCTCTAGCTCCTCCCGTGTGGTTCTCAATAGTGAGGATTTGTATGTCGAGCAACTGTTTGAAACAAAAAATGATTTGCAAGAAGATGTGCACCTAATTGCACTAAAATACAACTTTGAGTTCAAAGTGAAAAAATCGAACAAGCCGTTATTGACAATTGCCTACGTAGACGACGGTTGCTATTGGCATTTGTGAGCAACAAAGATGAATACGAATGAGTACTTTATAGTTCGCAAGTACACACGGGAACATACTTGTGAAGTGGGATTACATCGAAATTAACATAGGCAAGCCCGAGCTTGGTTTATTGGTCGACGGATAATGCACAAGTATCAGGATTCTCGTACGATCTACAGACCATTGGACATCATTAACGACGTCCATTGAGAGTACGGAATAGTCTTGAGCTACAAGGCCAAGGAATGTGCGTTTGAGGATTTAATGGGCTCTGAGAGGAAAGTTGTGCTAAATTGGTCAGGAATTGTCATAACATGGAGAAAACTAATTCTGGCTCGTAATTTTTTATTGAGACAGAGGGTGGAAATTACTTCAAATTCTTCTTCATGACTCTTGGACAATGCATGCGGGGATTTCGAAATGCAATACGACCCCTAATTCTAGTTGATGGTACAACACTGAAATCTAAATATCAATGTAAGTTGATTATTACTATATGCCAAGATGCTAACATCCAAATTTACCCTCTTGTGTTCGGCATAGTCGATAGTGAAAATGACATGTCGATGTGGTGGTTCTTCACAAAGTTAGGAGAAGTAATCGGAGAAATTGAAAACCTTGCATTTGTAACAAATCAGGGACAACCTTTAATAAATGGTATCGCTGAAGTTTTTTTAGATGCACATCATGGGTATTGCTTGTACCATATTCAAGGTAATTTGAAGACCAGGCATCAGGACAAAGGTATCGTCTCATTGTTTAGGAGAGCGCTGAAACAGCGTTGAAGAGTGTAATAAGTTCATGGTTGAAATAGGAAGTAAATCATGTGTAATAAGTTCATGGTTGAAATAGGAAGTAAATCATTCGATGCATGGGATTATCTAACGAAAATGGGAATTGAACATTGTGCGCACTTGTTTTTTTCAAAACTTCGATACAACATGATGACGTCAAACAACGCGGAGTCTCTCAATGCATTATTCAAGAAGGATCGGGAATTACTCATTCTTGCACTGATTGAGAATATTCGTACCAAACTGAGGCAGTGGTTTCATAATTGACTTGCGGAATCACAAAATTGTACGAGCGTGCTAGCCCTACGCAAGAGGAAAGGCTATTTAAAGCTGCAGAACTTGCGAGACAGTTGAATGTCGAACCACTATATGAGACGCGCTTCTCAGTGGAATATGCATGTAATACAGCATACGTGGTGGACTTGACTGATAACATATGCAGTTGTAAAAAAACTTCAGTTGGAGACTTTTTCGTGTGAGCATGCAGTCGTGGTTACTATGTATCGATGATTTGCAGTTAGAACATTGTGCTCTCATTACTACACAACTAATTATTGGAGAGCTGCGTACGCCGAGACAATATTTCCTCTGCCGAACGAAGTTGAGTGGGAAGTCCTCGACCATATTCGCCCACTCAATACATTGTTACCACCACTTATTGAACCGCGTGGTCCTGGATGTCCAAGTACGTTTAGAATACCATTCACCGGAGAATTCCCTCGACCACATAGGAGCAGCTAGTGCAAATCAGGAGGGCATACTCGTCAATATTGTACAAGTCATATTCCTCTAAATGATAGTTAGATCATTTGGTAATGTTGTCCATCTAAATTAAACAGTGTTTGCATTTATTCTACGATATTTCAAAGGCCATCGTAGTTAATAATAATTTCATAATCCATTATATTATGTTACAAATATTTCGTTAATACAACAAATTAATATTTACAGTATTTACAATTATTTCGTAATTACAAAAAATTGCAACCAATAATTACAATAAACCTATGGATCACCATTAAAATAGAATAAGTCGCACGCCAACTTATTCCGCCAACTTTGTATCCAGGATTGGTTGATTCCATCAACCTTATGTGCTATACTCAGAAATTCGATGTACTTTATTGTAAAAATGGCACAATCGCCCCTGCAAATGAACAAAAATGAGTTCGATCAGTACTGTGTAACAAAAAAAATTAAGTATTAAATTTTAAAAATTTTAGAACCACTTACGATATTATCTGCCTCGCCGTGGTCGTGTCCCGCACGACAGCTAATATGTCCTTTTCAGTCAATCCCGTCTACCTAGCCATCATAGGTACAAAAACAGCAATGGACTCTGCATCCAGATGAAATAATGGAATGAAGCATAATAACCCAAAATAAAGCGAAACAAATTTTTAGCCGCATTATCGAAAATTAACAATTACCATAAAAATTAAAATTAAAATAACAAAATAAAATGGAAATTAAAATTACAATTACAATTAAATTTAAAATTAGAAATAAAAAATAACAAATTTCTTCAAATTAAAATTATATAAAATGAAAATCTAAATTTAAAGTAAAATTACCATTACAATTAAATTTAAAATAAAAAGTTAAAATTAGAATTAAAAAATTAATTTCAAAATCACAAATTTCTTTACATTAAAATTATAACTAAAATGAAATTTAAAATTTAAAATAAAATAAAATAAAAAAGTAAAATTAAATAAAAGTTAAAAGTTAAAATTAGAATTAAAAATGTAATTTGAAAATTAATTTTAAAGTAACAAATTTCTTCAAATTAACATTATATAAAATGAAATTTAAAATTTAAAATAAAATTACCATTACAATTATATTTAAAATAAAAATTTAAAATTAGAATTAAAAAATAATCTTAAAATAACAAATTTTTTCAAATCAAAATTATATAAAATGAAAATCTAAATTTAAAACAAAATTACCATTACAATTAAATTCAAAATAAAAAGTAAAAATTAGAATTAAAAAAATAATTTCAAAAATAATTTTAAAATCACAAATTTCTTTACACTAAAAGTATAACTAAAATAAAAATAAAAATTTTAAATAAAATTAAATAAAAATTAAAAATTAAATAAAGATAAAAATTAAAATTTAGAATTAAAAATTTGTTTTGAAATTAATTTTAAAATAACGAATTTCTTTACATTAAAATTATAATTAAAAAATTGTAAATTTAAAATAAAATTACAATTACAATTAAATTTAACATAAAAAGTTGAAATTAGGATTAAAAAATTAATTTTAAAATAACAAATTTCTTTAAATTAAAATTATATAAAATGAAATTTAAAATTTAAAATAAAATTACATTACAATTAAATTTCAAATAAAAAGTTGAAATTAGAATTAAAAAAGTAATTTTAAAATTAATTTTAAAATAACAAATTTCTTAAAATTAAAATGATATAAAATGAAAATTAAAATTTAAAATAAAATTTCCATTACAATTAAATTTAAAATAAAAGTTGAAATTAGAATTAAAAAAGTAATTTTAAAATAACAAATTTCTTTAAATTGAACTATAACTAAAATGAAAATTTAAATTTAAAATAAAATAAAATAAAATAGAAAACTAAAATTAAATTAGAAATAAAAATTTAAAAATAGAATTAAAAATTTATTTTAAAATAGCAAAGTTTTTTACATTAAAATTATAATTAAAAAATGTAAATTTAAAATAAAATTACAATTAATATTAAATTTAACATAAAAAGTTGAAATTAGACTTAAAAAGGTAATTTGAAATTTAATTTTAAAATGACAAATTTCTTTAAATTAAAATTATAACTAAAATGAAAATTTAAATTTGAAATTAAATTAAAAATTAAAATTAAATTAAAAATAAAAGGTTAAAATTCAGATTAAATAATTAATTTGAAAACAAATTCTAAATTTACAAATTTCTTTAAATTTAAATTTAAAATTTAAAATAAAAATAAAAATTTAATTTCAAATAATGATTTAAAATTAGAATTAAAAAAATAATTTTAGAATAACAAATTCCTTTAAATTTGATCAAGAAAAAAATATGTAATTAACAATTCCAAACATTTAATGATTTAAATCAAATAGTCGGCATGCTTCAACATTTTTATCTCCACTCGCTGGATTCCACCATTTCCGATGAGTTGGAGCTCCCCAAACAATAAAAATTGGCCAATACACTTAATCTATACACAAATCTAGCCTAAATCATGTCTTTTATAGCACAAAAATAATATTCCAACCAATAATCTAACTAAAACTCAACAAAACCCAATAATCTAATTATAATTCCACAAAAACTAACATTTACAACTGTTAACAACCGGCAACTGAAAGTTCTTTGGTGAGGGAGATGTTTGGAGGCTGACTATCAGTGAATCTGATTTCTTGTCTCCAAACCATCGAGAGAGAGAGAGAGAGAAAGATGGAAGGGTATTTTTGAAAAAGTGTCTTTAAATTGTGTTTTCGTTTTTTTTTAAATAGTCAAAGACCAAAGTGGAAATAATGGTGGGTCAAATGGCCATTTTTGTCGAGCTAATGGTTGACTTCTTGTTTTAATTATCACAACAAATTGCGTTTAGGTCTAACAAATTGAATTTAAGTGATTATTGCAAATTTATGACACAAAAGATCTAGATCGAGAATCATGCAACCTTGACACAAAACAACAAACACACAAGCAAAATTGAGAATTTACGAACGAGGAAATGAAAATCGAGCTTTCAAGCACAAAATCACATTGGATGAAGAAATTGAAGACATTAGCTATAAATGCATTTCTATACTCAAATGTAAAGGTAAAACACTTTAATAATTTGCATCAATTATAGCTCAAACAATTTTTATGCAAGAGGATTATCATGACAAACTTTACTTGCATAAAAATTATTTTTAAAAGATAAGTAATTTGATTTTCACAATTAAATCTTTATGAAATTACTTATTTATATGAAGTATATAAGAAAACCCTACAAGTATCTTAAATAACATTTTTCACGAAAAAGGAAAAATTCGATGGGCAAAACAATTGTCCATCCAGACGTCCGGATGGGGTGTTCAACAGTCGGATTTTTTACCGTTTGACAAACGGCTAATTACCCGTCCGGATACTAAGCGAACGTTCGAATCACTTATCTGAATCTCCTGTTTGATGGCTATAAATGCCTCTCTTTATACCTCTTTTAAAACAAGAATTCTAGAGTATTAAATAAAGTCATTTATTGATCTTATCTAACTTATTTTTCAATCTTTAAGAGATCAAAATATTTATTTATTGAAAAACTTTTTGAGTGAGTAACTTTTTGAAAAATCATACGTCTCAATAAAAGTTTTTCACATAACACTTGAGCTATATTCTTTACGATTTATTGAAGTGTTGTGCCTAATTCTCTCTTAATATTTCGTTGTGTTTATATCATTTGTTAAGAGAGAAGCTTCTCAATTGTAACTTAGATTTTCTTGTTCATTAAATTGTAGGTCGTGTTGAGGTCCCAGAAAGTTCAACGTGTAAAAGGATCGGTACTCCTTAGTTGTAAGTCACCGGAAGTATTGTAAGGATTGGATTGCACCATAAGTCAATCAAAGATAGTGAAAAAGACATTGCTCGTGACAAAGAGCTTGGTAACGAGGAACGTAGATCGTGATTAGATCGAACCTCCTTATTACATCATTTGCACTCTCTTTTCCTTCCTCTTATTACTTTGTGTTATCTTATTTATGTATAGTTATTTGCTTAAATTTGCATTTATTTTCAAAAAAGTTTCAAATAACCAATTCATCCCCTTCTTGGTTAGTTGTTCTTGGGCTTTCAATTGGTATCAGAGCTTGGTACTCTTTTTTAAGATTCTACAATCTTAAGTAATGGCTAACCAAGTTTTTCAAAATATTGAGGGGCACTCTACAAACCGACCTCCTTTCTTTGATGGTACACATTATAACTATTGAAAAGCTAAGATGATGATATATGTTCAATCTATTGATTACAATATTTGGGAAGTTATAGAATATGGTCCATATGCTTCCACTAAGACTATTAAAGTAGACGGTTGACCGGACCAAACTCTTCCCAAATCTAGAGAAGAATACGATGATGAAGATAATAGAAAACTACCATTAAATGCCAAGGCTAAAAATCTACTTTATTGTGCACTTGATAGAAATGAATTTAATTGAATTAATACATGTTATTCGACATATGATATTTGACATGCTCTTGAAGTTATTCATGTTGGCACAAGTTAAGGAAACAAAGATAAATATGGTAGTTAAAGAATTTGAAAATTTCTTTATGAAACAAAATGAGCCTATTCTTGACATGATTATTCGTTTTACCGATATTGTAAATGGTCTTAAAGGTTTTGATCATAAATTTACTAACGGTGAACTTGTGACTAAAATGCTTAGGTCCTTATCGGAGGAATGAAGTCCATTAAGGATGTTGATCGAGAATACTAAGGATGTAAATACATATCCTTTGGAAGAGCTCTACGGCACATTAATGACCTATGAGCTAAATAATGTCGAGGTTAAGGAGAAAACGAGAAAAAGTAAGGAGGAATCAAAGGAGTCTCCTAAACGACAAATTGCATTAAAATCAAAAATTGAAGAAGGAACATCAAATGAAAATATGAGCGATGAAGAGCTTGATGATTTGGTCCTTCTTGTCAAAAAATGGAGAGGTTTTCGCAATAATCGAATATTCCAAAAGAAAGAAGAAAAAGGGGAAGAAAGGAGCAAAAATATCATTTGTTATGATTGTGATAAGTCGGGTCACAAGAGAACCGAATGTCCCGACAAAAAGAAAAATTTCAAGAAAAATGCACTCCAAGTCTCATGGGATGATAGTGACGACGAAGAACAAAATGGGAATGATAATGTAGTGGCAAATATGTGCTTCATGACAATCGAAGGTGATGTATGTTCTTATGATGAACTTTCAAATTCATATGATGAAATGCTTGAAAATTTTGAAAAACTTGCTTTGAATCATGCTATCCTTAAAAAGAAGAATTCTATTTTAAAAGAAGAGATTAAAAAGATTTCGGAAAAACAAAAAGAAAATTCCTTCAAAAATCATGGTTATAGCATAGAAGACTTGGACATGTAAATATGGATCTTCTTTCAAAAATTTCCAAAAATTATTCTGTAAAAGGTTTATCAAATTTGAAATTTGAAAAAGATAAAATTTGTGATGCTTGTCAATTTGGAAAACAAGTAAAAAGTTCTTTCAAATCAAAACTTTTTACCTCAACTACAAAACTTTTACAACTTCTCTATATGGATCTTTTTGGACCTTCTAGGACAGCTAGCTTAGGAGGTAAACATTATGCTTTTGTTATTGTCGATGATTTTTCAAAATTTACTTGTGTTATATTTTTAAGTTTAAATGAAGAAGTTTTGAAAACTTTTAAACATTTTTGTAAGAAAGTTGAAAATGAAAAAGACTATTTTATTTCAATTATTAGAAGTGACCATGGTGGAGAATTTGATAATGTTGGGTTTGGTGATTTTTGTAAAAAACATGGATATGAACATAATTTTTCGACTCCTAGAACACCTCAACAAAATGGTGTAGTAGAGAAGGAAGAATCGTACATTACAAGAAATAGCTCGAACTATGTTAAATGAAAATAACATGCCTAAATATTTTTGGGCCGAAGCCGTTAATACCGCTTGCTACATTGTCAATAGAGTGTTAGTAAGCAAAAGGAAAACTAAAACTCCTTACGAACTTTGGAAAAATAGAATTTCAAATATTAGTTATTTCAAAATCTTTGGATGTAAATGTTTTATTCTGAATACAAAAGACAATTTGGAGAAATTTGACTCCAAATCCGATATTGAAATTTTCTTATAATATTCATCGACTAGCAAAGCATATAGAGTTTTTAACAAACGAACTCTAGTCGTTGAAGAATCCATGCATGTTACTTTTGATGAAACTAACTCATTTAATCGAGAGAAAGGTAGTGATGACGATGTAGGTTTGAAAGCTCTTTTTGAACAAATGAAAATTCAAGACCAAAATAAGGAGGCACCAAATGAAGACATAGAAAAGTCAAATGCTTAAGAAAATAAAGAAAGGCAAACCGGAGAACAAAGTGATCCCTCATTACCAAAAGAATGGAGGTTTGTTCCATCTCATTCCAAAGAGCTAATAATTGGCGATCCATCAAAATGTATCACTATTAGAACCTCTTATAAAAATCATTTTGGTAGTTGTGCATTTATTTCTCAAATCAAATCTAAGAATTTTAAAGAAGCCGAGTTTGATGAGTTTTGGATTCTAGCAATGCAAGAAGAATTAAATCAATTTGAAAGAAACCTTGTTTGGGACTTAGTTGCTAGACCAAACAATCAAACCGTTATTGAAACAAAATGAATTTTTAGAAGCAAAAAATGGAATAATTGTGCGTAACAAGGCTAGATTAGTGGCCCAATATTACAATCAAGAAGAAGATATCGACTTTGAAGAAACATTTGCACTCGTAGCAAGATTAGAATCCATTCGGATGCTCCTTGCATTTGCATATTACAAAGGTTTTACACTTTATCAAATAGATGTTAAAAGTGCATTTTTAAATGGTTTCATTCAAGAAGAAGTTTTTGTTGAGCAACCTTCCGATTTTAAAGATCACAAGTATTCGGATCATGTATTTAAACTTAGAAAAACTCTTTACGGTTTGAAACAAGCTCCTAGAGCTTGGTACGAAAGGTTGAGCAAATTTCTTCTCTCAAATGGTTTTTCGTTTGGAAAAATGGATACTACATTTTTTATAAAAACTCATAAAGAGGATATGTTCATGTTCAAATTTTTGTTGATGATATTATCTTTGACGCTACAAATATTCATCTTTTGAAGAATTTTCAAAATGCACGAGTAAAGAATTTGAAATGAGCATGAAGGGTGATTTAAATTTTTTTCTTGGCCTTCAAATTAAACAAATGAAAGAAGAAATTTTCATAAATTAAAATAAATACATATTAAACTTGCTTAAGAAATTTGACATGCATGATGTTGACGTCAAAATTAGCAAGGATAATTTTGAACCAACGTTAAGAAAAAAGGCAATTTATTCTTGAAAAAGAACACAAAAAATGTCTTTAAAAGTGTGATTGTGCCATGAGTCGTTATATGAATTCACTTCCCTTTTACAAGAGTCATATTCAACTATTTATACATAGTTTTAGCTGAAATCACATCAAATCAGTCAAATCAGTAATAGTACCAAGCTCGTAACTTGGGTAGCCAAATTCTTCTGTGATTGGTCGACGAGGCCGGTGGCCATGTGTCAATATTTTCCCCAGGTAATGATGTCCTGCAAGGGGCTTAAGGATTAGTACTTTAGGATTGGTAATTTCGGGCGGTGATGATGTCACCTGTGGTAAGTGTATTTGATTGATGGGGTGATGTGTGGGGGTAATCATAACGTTTTATTGAGATAACGGCGGGATTTTCTGACCTGGGAGAAGGAACCGAACTCCCATTTGATTGAGTTGGGTTTAACGAACTGTTTTAAATTAGATCAGAGTTCGGTTGTCAACAATTACCCCCCAGGTCAGCTTTACCGTAGGAGGGCTGACCTCAGTGATACTTTCTCCAAGAAGTACATTTAGTGATGTGATAAGTGTCATCTTTTGATGGGGATGAGCTGTACGCTATTTATAAGTAGCTTCTTCAGCAAGCTTGGCTAAAACTACGTTGTTTTGTCTCTTAGGCTTTTGAGTCGTTGATTTTTTCCCTCCATTTCTGGATGGACGGTTTAGATCGCGCCCTCTCAGCTTCTCTTTCTTTAAATTCCTTTTTGGCCAGTCATTTCTCCTCCTATTTCGCTGGTTTATTTTCTCAAATATTCGAGCAATCTCTCGATTTCGTATTTCCATATTCGAGTGAGGTCGTTTTCCCAGTTAATTTCCCAGGTATTCTTCTATTCTTATCCGCTTCCTCCTTTTAGTTTGTGCTTTGTTTCCTAGTTTATACATGAGTTCGGATGAGTCTGGAGTTCATTCCTGGGGCAACCAGCAGGAAGAGTCAGTCTCCTTCTCGACGAGTTCGTCTTCTAGTTGTAGGAAAGTTTTTACCCCTGTTCCTATTTCCATAATTAACCCGATTGACTTAGGGCGTCCTGTCACGGACTTCGGATGTGAGGGTTCCAAGGGAGCGGGTAGATCCAATAAGGATGTTGAGGAGAGTAATTTTGGGGAGTGGGGGACGAGTTTTTATAGGTCGGTTGTAACAGGGTATATGTTAGCCAGCTAGCGAGCTAAATACGCCATCCCTAGTTCGGTAGTGATGATAATACCAGAACCATCTGACCAGGCTGATACTCTACCTGAGGGATGTGTTGCTCTGAAGTCGGCTATCCTTCAAGCCGGCCTTAGGCTTTCCTTTCCTTGGGTGATTCGTAAATTCCTTTTTTTCGGCATAGCCCCAACGCAGCTATGCCCTAACGGGTGGCGAACCTTAATAGCCGTCCTTATTTTGTGGAACCAAATTGGGAATTTCGAGCTCTGTGTCCAACAGTTTGATTCTCTATTTACTTTTAAGGAGGATGGGAAGAACTCGGGTTGGTGGTACACAAGCGTTAGGCTTAGTACGAGAGGTTCTCTAGTGTTAGACACCCCTTCCTCAATTAAGAAATGGAAGAAAGAGTGGTTCAATGTATCGGGGGAGCGGCAGTTTCATTCTGTCGAGGTGAATAGGGAGGACGTGGTTTCCAGGCTCTATCATTCTTTATGTAAGTATTTTTTTTTGGAAAGTCTTTTAGCAAGGCGTATGTTGACAAAGTACTGACCTTGGTATTTTTCCTTTGTGCAGATTACAAGAAGGAGACGTTAACCAAAGATACACGGAGACGAGCTGAGGTAATAAGATCATTACCTAAAAAGCAAAGGTCCTGTAAGTTTGCGATATCAGATTCGAACTTATACTGGGCCGATTTGTTGCAAGTACGAGCTTCAAGTTCGACTCCTTCCAGTTCAGGTAATATTTTGACGCTCATTCACGGTTGTGGTTTCTTTATGTATATACATATATATTGATCGTTTCACTGTTTTCTCAGCTCATCAAGATGAGATGCCGGGCTATAAGGCAGCAAAAGCAGTGGTTACGGCCAAAGGAAAAAAGAGAGATGTCCCAGAACGATTAGAGAGCCGTTCTGAAGAGGTGGAGGAGAAGGTTCCATTGAAAAGGAATCGATCTGCGCCCCCGGTAGCATTGAGGATTCCTGAGGCAATGCCTTTACCGAGCCCTACTCTGCCGTCTCCTTCTTTGCCTTCCCCAGCTGTACCCTCTGCTGTCGGGACCAGTTCTGTAAACTTACAGGATAGGTGCCAGAATTTACAGAGGCCGAGCTGGGAAAGTTTGGTGGGACACCGACCAGAGATATTTTTAGATTATCTCCGAGCTCCTTCTCCTTCCAGGTGGGATGACTGCCGCTACTTCACCATTGAGGGAGTCGGTCAATCTGCTTACCGGGAGTTGGGATGAGAGAAAGCAGGGCTATCTGAATGAGATGCCCATTGGTGAGGCATTGGTCACTGTTCAGCTCCATGGTCATCGATCAATTTTATACATGATGGCAGTGGCGGATAAGGTATACTTCTTACATTATGGTTTTTTTTTAGTAGCTATTTTAATGACTTACTTGATTTTTGATTTTTGAAAAACAGGTGAAGTATGAGCTGGACAAACTTTAGAGGTAAAGGATCAGGCCTTTAATCTTTATAACAGCATGGAGGCTGAAAAGGCCCAGTTTGCTCTGAGGGAGACAGAGTATGAAAAGAAGCTGAATCAGATGGGGATCGGGTTGAACTCCAGGATCGATGTTGATGAAAGATTGATGGAGGAGATAAGGGTATTGAGGGCCTCAGAGGAAGAGGCCAGGGATCGGGCTGAGGAGGAGAACGACAAAGTCAGGGAGGCCATCCAGAAGGTACAAAAGGCCACCGAAAGGGCAAGGGAGGCCACCAAAAGGACTGAAGAGGCTGAGGCCAAGGTTGACAGAGAGGTGGCGGCCTAGAAGGAGCCCTCCGAGTTTGACGTTGTAGCCTAGGATGTCTATGTGGTAGCACTGGAGGAGTTGGTGGGGGCACATCAGGAAGGAGAGGCCTGATATTGACGTGACCTTTCTAGATGAGGCGCTGGAGAGGCAGAAGGAAGAGCTGCGGAGGTTGTCTAAGACTGCTGGAATCTAGGTATTACCGACAACCCAGGATGTTGAGGATAGTACCTCAGGCCCCCTAGGCGGTTAAAAAAACATTATTTTTGGTATTTAGTTTTGCAATATGTTTTTGGCTTATGAGTGAACTTTGTTTTGACATTTTATGACATTTTGTTTGGAATGGATAACTGTTTATGCTCAGTACGGTTTCTTTAGTAGAGATCTGGTTTTTTTTTCGTTGTGACAATACCTCACAAACTTAGCTAAATTTGTAAAAGCGTCACAGTGGCATGTAGAATTACCTTGAATGGATTTTACCTAGTTCTGCAGTACCTGCTTTCCAAATCAGGCTTATGTATTGGGCATTTTTACTAAGTGTAGTACCATGTACGCCTTAGCTCGTCCTGCGTGTAGAGTAGAGCATTGAAAATTTCCACTAAGGGTTGCAGTATGTACGACCTTATCTCGGCCTGCGTATGGAGCAGGGCTTTATAAGATTCTTTAGGAGAAAATCTTCACTAAGTGTCGCAGTACATACGACCTTAAATCGGCCTGCGTATGGAACAGGGCTTTATAAGATTCCTTACACATACGACCTTAGATCGTCCTGCGTATCGAGCGGGGCTTTATAAGATTCCTTAGGAGGAATTTTCCACTAAGTGTCACAACACATACGACCTTAGATCGGCCTGCGTATGGAACAGAGCTTTGTAAGATTCTAATAGATTGCTGAATAAAATGTTCAAAAATAGGAAGTTCCTTTTTATTGATGTGATTGACATTACAAGGGGTCTTTCTATGGGCTTTTTCCGTTCACTGATAATACTGCTTAAGGTGTTCGACATTCCAAGGATGGATTAAGGGTCTACCCCCCAAGTCTTCTAGTTCATATGCCCCTTTTAGCAGGACCTTCGTTATCAGATACGGACCTTCCCAATTTGGGCTCAGGCATCCACTGCCGATCTCTCTTGTGGGGAGGAATACCTTCCATAAGACGAGAGATCCTACCTCAAATTCTCTTTTTTGCACTTTTTGATTGTAGTACTTGGCGTTCCGCTGTTTGTAAACGGCATTCTTGAGTTTGGCATTGTTCTTTTTCTCCTCGGTTAGGTCGAGTTCTGTGCGAAGAGCTATGTGGTTCCTTTCTTCGTCGTAATCAGTTATGTATAGCGAGGGAATGCTGACTTCTAGTGGTATCACGACCTCTACGCTGAAAGCCAGTGAGAACGGGGTTTCTCCCGTAATTATCCTTGCAATAGTGCGATAAGACCATAGCACACTGGGGAGTTCTTCGGCCCTTCCTCCTTTAAACAAGTCGAGTTTTACTTTCAGTGTGTGCTTAATAATCTTGTTAATGGCTTCGACGTGGCCGTTTTCCTATGGATGGTTCGGTGATAACTCTTCGCAAAAATCTGAAAGTCATGCGTTGTCAAACTGTTTTCCATTGTCCGTAACAATGGAGTGAGGTATGCTGAACCTGCAGATCACTGATTTCCACAAAAAGTTGGTTGTTTTTTGTTCGGTGATGGTGGCAAGTGGCTCTGCCTCGGCCCATTTAGTGAAGTAATCCACTGCGACGATGGTGAATTTTACCCCTCATTTTTCAATGGGCATGGGTCCAATTAGGTCGACCCCCCATTTTGCAAAGGGCCAAAGTGCTGTTACTGGGTTTAATTCGCGCGATGGAGTATTTATGATGGGGGCAAGGCGCTGGCACTTGTCGTATCTTTTGACAAATTCAAGGGAATCACGTCTTATTGGAGGCCAAAAGTATCCTTGTCGTATGATCTTGTGGGCTAGTAAGAGTCCACCGAAATGGTTTCCACATATTCTTTCCTCAACGTCCTGCAGGGCGTGCTGAGCTTCTCCTTCGTTCAAGAACCTTAACAAGGGCGTAGAATATCCCTGTTTGTATAGTATATTATCAATGAGTGTGTACCTGGCCGACCTTATTCGGAGCTTTCTAGCCTCTCCAGAGTTTTCAGGATATTTCCCAATTTTCAGGTAAGCGATGATCTCGTCCTGCCAAGTTGGTTTGAGGTCTATCATCATAAGGACCACTTTAGCCGGCTCGATGGACGGTAGGGATATTCTTCCTATGGGGATGCTATCGAACTCTTCGATGCCCTCATTGGTGGCTAGGCGGGCCAGTGCATCGGCGTGACCGTTCTTAGATCGGGAAATTTGTTTGACTTGGGTGGTGTTGAACCTTTCAAGTTCTTTTTTCACAACTCGTAGGTAATTGTCCAACCTGTCTTCTTTCGCCATATATACATCGTTGACCTAATTCACGACTAGTTGGAAGTTGCTGTGTAGGATCAGGTCGGAGATCTCTAACCCTGAGGCCATCCTTGCTCCGACAATGAGAGCTTCATACTCAGCCTCATTATTTAAGGCTTTAAAGTCAAATGGCAAGGATTCGCAGAATATGCGGTGATCAGGGCTGATTAATACGACGACGGCTCCAGATCGTTCTCCGGTGGATGAACTGTCGACATAAAGTTTCCAGGGGGTTTCTTTCCGTTGTTCTTCAATTGGGATGTTGCAGAACTCAGAGACAAAGTCGGCGAGTGCTTGGCCCTTTATGGAGGAACGAGGCGTGTATTTGATGTCGAATTGTCCAAGTTTTCTGCCCATTTTACCATCCGACCAAAGGTGTCGGGCCTTTGCAGCGTTTGCCTCAAAGGAGAGTTGGTAAGGACCTCAATAGGGTGTTCCAAGAAATATGGCCTCAGTTTTCGCGCTGCCATCAGCAGAGTGAATGCCTTCGTGAAGCGCTTTGCTTATATAATAAATCGGGTGTTGAATGCCATTTTCTTCTTGGGTTAGAATGGCACTAATGGCATGCTCTGAAATAGATAAATATAGCTTTAGGGCCTCGCCTGCCTTAGGTTTTGAAAGCAACAGAGGTCAGACTAGTTGTCTCTTTAGCTCATTAAAGGCGTCCTGACATTCTTTGGTCCATTCGAACTTCTTTCCTTCTCGTAACATGTCGAAGAAGGGTTTGCAGCGGTCCGTAGACTTGGAGATGGACCGACTGAGGGCAGCAACCCTTCCGGTTAAACTTTGTACCTATCTAGGTTTGGTTGGAGGCTTCATTTGGATGACAGCTTGTATTTTTTCAGGATTTGCTCGATTCCTCAGTTGTTTACAATGTAACCTAGGAATCTTCTAGAACTGACCTCGAAAGCACATTTTCTCAGGTTCAATTTCATTCCATACTTCCTTAGTATATCAAACATTTCGGTCAAGTGCTGACAGTGGTCCTTGGCCTTGATGCTTTTGACCAGCTTATCATCAACATACACTTCCATTGTCTTTCCGATCTGCTGGGAAAACATGGAATTCACAAGTCGTTGGTAGGTTACGCCAGCATTTTTGAGACCAAATGGCATTACTCTGTAGCAGTAAAGACCTCGGTCAGTTAAAAACGAGGTATGTTCCTGATCCAGGCTGTACATCGATATCTGGTTGTATCCTAAATACGCATCCATGAAGCTGAGTAGTTCGTGTCCGTCAGTGGCGTCCACCATTTGATCTATTCTCGGCAATGGAAAGCTGTCTTTGGAGCATGCTTTATTTAGATCGGTGAAATCTATGCATACCCTCCAATCTCCGTTGTGATTTTTCACAAGGACCGAATTCGAGACCCACTTCAGGTATTTCGCTTCACAGAGGAAACCGTTGTTCAACAGCTTTTGCACCATCTTGTTGAGCACTTCAAATCTTTCAGGGTTCAGAAATCGTCTGCTTTGGTCGAACTGAAGGATCCACCTATAATTTGTAGCATGTAATACTGGGATCTATTCATCTCATGTCACTGTGATCCTAGGCGAAGACATCAAGGTTTTGTTTAAGGAAACCACAATCTTGCTTCAGGTGAAGGGTTGCAGCTCGCACCCGACTTTGAGCTCCTTTGTTTGGTCCTTGGCACAGACTCGAACTCCTTCTAATTTTTCAACGAGTTCTCCGCCTTCGATCCTGGTCCGTGGGTCTAAGGGAATGAGTTCGGATTCCCATATGTTTACCATATGTACTCTCGGAGAGCTGCGTTGATAGCTGGCACAGGCTTTCCATTGACATCTTTCAGCGAACTCCCTGTTTCCTTTGACTTTCCCCACACCATGAGTTATGGAGAACTTGATAGAATATTGATATAGGGAAACTGCTGCTCTCAGGCTGAAGAGTAGGGGCTGTCCCATCACAGCGTCATAAGGAGAGGGGGTGTCGAACACCATGAAATCGGAGCTCGTCTTCACCTGCTGGGGTGCTGATCCTGACTCAACTTTGAGTTTGATTGATCCTTTGGCAGAAGACAAGGCTCCACTTAATCCTAAGATCATATTTGGGTATGGTTGAAGGAAGTTAGCAGGGATACCCATCCATTTAAAGGTGTTGTTGAATAGGATGTTCAGAGCGCTTCCTGTATCCACTAAAACTCTGGAGATGGTTACCCCGGCCACAGGCAATGAGATTACCAGAACTCCATGGTAAGAAAGCGGGTCCGTCTTCTTCTCATCAAAGGAAATTTGCTCATCTATGGGTTTTTTGAGGTTCTTTTCAGTTATGTCGATCTCCGAGAGATTCGCAACGATTGGCCTCTTCGATCTGGCTTCCTCAACTTGCATGTTCATCCTACTCCTTAGCATGTTAACTTGTGGCCTTGGTAGGTCGATGTTGCAAGCCCTTGCAGTAGCTTGACCTCCTTGGATAATTCCAATCCCGTAAAGAGTGGGGAATTTCACGTAATAATGATAAATTGACATGGTAGCTTTTAGTTCGTGCAAAATGGGTCGTCCCAATATTGCATTGTAATTGGATGGCAAATCGACCACCACAAAATCTGCTGGGATTCTTCTTTGGCGAGGAGCTTCGCCCAGCTCTACAATAAGGACGATCTGACCTAGGGCTTCAATAGAAAATCCCTGTAGCTTCCTTGGGTACGGTTAGAGGTAGCGGTCTGATATTTCCCACTGCCTCAAGGTTCATGAGTACAGTATGTTGACCGAACTTCCATTGTCCACTAGAGTGCGATGGACTTTTACTCCGGCAACCATCATTGTGACCACCAAAGCGTCACTCTAGTCTTGAAGGATTCCTTCAGAATCTTCTTCCGTGAACCAGAACGATTCAGGGTCTATGCCGGTCTTAGGGGTTTGATTCCAGTAGTTCGGCACGATTTTTGCACTTCGGGCTTGCCTACGCCTGGCCCTTCTGAATCCTTCAATATACTGATTTTCGCCCACCATCGTTTTGATTTCGGCATGTGGGGGTAGGTTCCGATTAGGGATTTCTTGCTGGGTTCGTGTGGGAGCCCCTACAGCAGTGGCTGCTGCATCGTAGGTCGATCTGGTTCTTTTGGCTTGGCAACAAACTCCTATAATCAACCTCTTTGAATTAAGGATTCAACTTCCTCTTTTAAGTCCCGACATTTATCAGTGTCATGGCCCATTATCTTGTGGTATCAGCAGTATCGTCCCTGGCGTTGTCCTGCCTGTCCATCCTTTAGGATTATAGGTTTGCGAAATGCCTCTTTTGTATTGGCTTGCGTGAATATCTCTTCCAAGGAGGCTTTGAGTGGGTGGTACTCCCGGAACTTGTATAGCTGAGCCCTGGGACATTCTCTTTCTCTCCTGTCCTTCTTTCTTTCGGGCTGGGGACTGCGGCTTGGTTTTTTTCTTTCACTGTATAGCTGAGGTCAATTTCGCGTCTTGCTTCCTCTTGGTCAGAGGTTGTTTCTTCAGCGCTTATGTATTTCTCTGCTCAATTCAGGAACTCATGATAAGTCCTTGGATCATCCTCGTGTAGTGACCACCAGAATCTCATTTTGGGTCTTAGTCCTGCTAATACGGCTATGAGTGTCGCATCGTCGTATATTTTTTCCACTTCTATGGATTGCTTGTTGAACCTGCTCAGATAGCTTTTTAGGGATTCACTTCTTCCCTAGTTGATGCTCACTAGGCATGCTTTGGGTGTGGTTCTGGCCTTGGAGCCCATGAACTAGGCCAAGAATGCCGTGGCCAGATCATCTCAATTCTTTACCGACCTCTCGTGTAGTCTCCTAAACCACCTTTGGGCTTTGTCTCCCAGAGTCAGGGGAAATGTCCGGCACACGATTGCGTTGTTTGCCCCCTGTAGTTCCATCCACGAGGTGTATTTGTCAAGGTGGCTGAGGGGATCACCATCCCCTTCGTATGCGACAATCTGGAAAATTTTCAATTTTTCAGGTAATGGTTCCATAAGGACATCCTCAGTGAAGGGGGAATGTCGTTTGGTTTGGTAACCTTCAGTGCCACCTTTGTTTTTAGCCTCCAGTTCGGCAATGCATTTTTTAAGCACGCTTAGTTCGGGTTCTGTTTGTTCTAAAGGACGTTTCAGGTCGGTTTCTCCTTGCGCAGGAGTCAGGGAGTGTTGGGTCCCCAATTTGTCGAACACACTAGCAGTCCTCCTCGCCCCGGGTTCCTTACTTTTGGCCTCGTCAGTTTGACTTCTTGATGATTCTCCTCTTGAAAAGTGGAGAGTCCTCCTGGTGGATGGACACTTTGCCTCTGGTGGGGACGAATGGGCTTGGCTCCTTTCTAGTTGTCCCACTGCATTTGTCAATTTTTCTAGGACTTCCCTCATTGCGGTCATTTGAGGGTCCTGCCGTTGTGGAGAAGTCAGTGGTGTATTCGTTTCATGAGGGTGGGTGTGAGATGGATTTTTGGAACTTGAGCTATGACTCATGGCTCTTGATATTTTGTGAAGCGAATGAGACTATTTTGCACAATTAGGGCCCTTCTTCTAGCGCCAAACCGTTGACGTCAAAATTAACAAGGATAATTTTGAACCAACTTTAAGAACAAAGGCGATTTATTCTTGAAAAAGACCACAAAAAATGTCTTTAAAGTGTGATTGTGCCATGAGTCGTTATATGAATTCACTTCCCCTTTACAAGAATCATATTCAACTATTTATACATAGTTTCAGCCGAAATCACATCAAATCAGTCAAATCAGTAACAGTACCAAGCTCATAACTCGGGTAGCCGAATTCTCCTACGATTGGTCGACGAGGTCAGTCGTCATGTGTCAATGTTTTTCCCCAAGTAATAATGGCCTGCAAGAGGCTTAAGGATTAGTACTTTAGGATGGGTCATTTCGGGTGGTGATGATGTTACCTGCGGCAAGTGTATTTGACTGATGGGGTGATGTGTCGGGGTAATCATGACGTTTTACTAAGATAACGGCGGGATTTTTCGACCTGGGAGAAGGAACCGAACTCCCATTTGCTTGAGGTGGGTTTAACGAACTGTTTTAATTTAGATCGGAGTTCGGTTGTCAACACATGATATCAAGCCTATAAACACACCAATGAGCACATCTCTAAAGCTTGATAAAGATGAGCAAGGTACATCCGTGGACGTCACAAAATATCGAGGTATGATCGGATCCCTTCTTTATTTAACTGCTAGTAGGCCCGATATTATGTTTAGTGTTTGCCTATGTGTTCGCTTTCAATCTAATCCTAAAGAATCACACTTAAAGGCAGTAAAAAGAATTTTTCATTATCTAAGTGGTACGAGAACTTTAGGACTTTGGTATCCAAAAGGCACTCATATTGACTTAATTAATTATTCGGACGCCGATTGGGCCAGATGTAATGTTGATCGTAAAAGCACTAGCGAAAATTGTCACTTTCTAGGTTTTGCACTTGTGTCTTGGTCTAGTAAAAAACAAAATTCCGTTGCATTATTCACCGCCGAGGCGGAATATATCTCGACCGCTAGTTGTTGTGCACAAATATTTTGGATGAAACAAACTTTATGTGATTATCATTTGACTTACGATCATATACCTATTTTATGTGATAATACTAGTGCCATAAATTCGTCTAAAAATCCCGTTTTACATTCACGAACTAAGCATATTGAGATTCGACATCATTTTCTTCATGATCATACCCAAAAAGGAGATATTGAATTAGAATTTATAAAAACCGAATACCAATTGGCTGATATTTTTACAAAACCTCTAGCGCATGACCGATTTTCTTGTATTCGAAGAGGTTTAGATATTTTTGACGAAAATGAAGCGAACTAAACGTTAAATCATTTTTTGCACACCTTTTTATTTTTTTTAATTTCTCAATTTTATTTAAAAAAAAAAAAACTATCCGGACGCACTTAGAGAGTCCGGACAAGCTTGTCCGGATTGACAGAAAAGGCTGGAGTATCTTCAAAATTCTGCCATTCAGATGTACGGAAGAAATACTCGGACGTCCGAATCCTGAAACAATCTTTAAAATCGCGACCTGTGCATTCTTCTTCGCCATTTCTTTTCTCTCTTCACAAATTTCCTTCCACAAGTTGTTCAATTTACTTTACAAAACAACATATATTCTCTATTGCATCAAATTTCCTAGTAAAACTCGACATTTCAGCAGTCAAAAATCCGAATTTATGCCATAGAGCCGAAACCGAATTTCAAGTTTTCGAAGGGATTTTGGAACTCTCTCCATTTTTCTCAACCATGTCGGGTTCTAGAAATGAAAAACGGGGAAGATGAATTGTGCAACGACCCCCTTCACTATCGGATGAGGACATGGATTTAGAGCCGGAGGAGCCACCGAACCCTTTTGAAAAATTGCCCATTTTAATCGGTAAAAATGTTGATTTTATGGATTTTACAATAGAAGCTCCCGCTTTTCATATTGAAGAATGTTTTGAACGCATGGGATGGATAATCGTGGCCACAATGAAAGAACACGCTTATCCACGCCTTATGAAAGAATTTTATCAAAAAATAAATTTTACAACACGTTCCAACGAAATCACTAGCTCTGTTAAAAATGTTCGGCAATTTCAAAAGCATTAATTCGTCAACTACTTAATCTCGAGCCTTTTGACTTAGAAGTGTTTTTACATAAGTCTCCACCAACCATAGAAGGATACGATCCTTCTGAGGCATGTCGTCGAGTTACGGGGAAAGAATTCGAGAACATCACGAAAATAAGTACACATCAATTAACACTTCCATGCAAGGTTTTGCAAAACATAATTGCTCACGTTATTTTTCCCCGCAAAGGTCGTCGAGACGAAGTCAATCACTTCGATCTCTTTATTTTGGATACTCTACTAGTCGGGCGTAAAATTGATTTTCCTACTATTGCACAAGGTCTTATGAACCTTGTGCATGCATTACAACACACCAAAATTTTACCTTACGGGATGCTTCTCACAAAAATCTTTAAGCATTTTAATGTTTCATTGGACAGTGAAGATTTTATAAAATTACACCCTACCGATACTATTAACATTCAGACCTTAAAACGGATGAAGATAGTAAAGGAACATGGGCAATGGGTGGCTCATACGAAAGGGTTCGATCCTACCTCCGTTTGAAGATGAAGCTGAATCAGACAAAGAAGAACATGAAGTTCCTGCTCCCGCATCTGACATTCCTGGCTCGAGCGTGCCTCCTACTTCCCGAGAGCGTTCCACGTTTATCGAGGAGCACTATAATCTCCTCCATGGGCAGATTTACCTGATCGGTCAACGACATGGGTAGCTTACTTCTCCAGATGCAGGCTCAGTAGATAGCTATCCAGGACTGACAACTCGAGATGCAGCAGCAACAACTTGAGATGCAGCAGCGGCAGGTTGAGATGCAAGCTCAGTAGATTGCAATTTTCACTGAATTTTATGTTAGATTTCCACCTCCGGCCCTTTAGTTTACTTTCTTGCCTACTATTATTATTATGTTAGTTGTTATCTATTGCTCTTTTATATTTTAAATGGTTGACTTCCTAAATGATACTGTTTTTCTTCATGCTATTTGACCTATTATTTTCTTTTGCTTATGCCAAAAGGGGGAAGATGAGCAGATGATTATGCAACATAGGAACAACATAGCAAGGGGGAAAGTTATATAATGTTATTTGCATGTTGATAGGGAGAATATTAGTTGCAATATACAAAATTATGCTCCTGATTATTTGATACCATTTCAGTTTGTTCAATATTTATATTGCAAAAATCATTTTGTTTGTCATAATCAAAAAGGGGGAAATTGTTTAACTAATGGTTGACTTCTTGTTTTGATTATCACAAACAAATTGCGTTTGAATCTAACAAATTGAATTTAAGTTATTGATAGTGATTATTGTAAATTTATGATACGAAAGATCTAGAATGAGAATCTTGCAACCTTGGCACAAAACGACAAACACACAAGCAAGATTGAAGATTTACGAACGAGGAAATGAAAATCGAGCTTTCACGCACAAAATCGTATTGGATGAAGAAATTAAAGACATTAGCTATAGATGCATTTCTATATTCAAATATAAAGGTAAAACACTTTAATATTTTACATCAATTATAGCTCAAACAATTTTTATGCACGAGGATTATCATAACAAAGTTTACTTGCATAAAAATTATTTTTAAAAGATAAATAATTTGATTTTCACAATTAAATATTTATGAAATTACTTATCTATATGAAATATATAAGAAAACCCTACAAGTACCTTAAAGAACATTTTTCACGAAAAATGAAAAATTCGATAGGCAAAACAATTGCCCATCCGGACGTCCGGACGGGGTGTTCAACGGTCGAATTTTTTACCGTTTGACAAACGGCTAGTTACTCGTCCGGATACCAAGGAACGTCCGAATCACTTGTCCGAATCTCCTGTTTGATGGCTATAAATACCTCTTTTAAAACAAGAATTCTAGAGTATTAAAGAGAGTCATTTATTGATTTTATCTAACTTGTTTTTCAATTTTTAAGAGATCAAAATATTTATTTGTTGAAAAACTTTTTGAGTGAGTAACTTTTTGAAAAATCATATGTCTCAGTAAAAGTTTTTCACACAACACTTGAACTATATTCTTTGTGATTTATTGAAGTGTTGTGCCTAATTATCTCTTAATATTTCGTTGTGTTTATATCATTTGTTAAGAGAAAAGTTTTTCAATTGTAACTTTGATTTTCTTGTTCATTAAATTGTGGGTCGTGTTGAGGTTCCGAAAAACTCAACGTGTAAAACGATCGGTGCTCTTTAGTTGTAAGTCACCAGAAGCGTTGTAAGGGTTGAATTGCACCATAAGTCAATCAAAGATAGTGAAAAAAGGCCTTGCTCGTGACGAAGAGTTTGGTAACGGGGGACGTAGATCGTGATTGGATCGAACCTCCTTATTACATCGTTTGCACTCTCTTTTCCTTCCTCTTATTACTTTTGTGTTATCTTATTTATTCATAGTTATTTGCTTAAATTTGCGTCTATTTTCGAAAAAGTTTCAAATAACCAATTCACCCCCTCTTGGTTAGTTGTTTTTGGGCTTTAAATTTTCACTTATTTCCTCAAACCTTGAGACCCCCACCGCCCTGTCCCTGAAGCATTGTGAGTGAGGTAAATCACGGGACGTGTCCCAACAAGTCAGAAAACAAGAGTTTGCATGTACACTGTGCTCATAAAGAGTTCAATTTCAAATCTCAGGAATCAAACCCTCACACCGCGACTGTCAGTAAAGCTAAAACTATTTCACTCATGTCCTTTGCACCACTGGATTATGGTTCGGGGGCCTATGCATTCATGTTATACGTGAAATGAAGAAAAGGTTTTGTAGTTTTTCAATTATTATTTTTAAAATCCAAGATGCCCTAAACTCTATTTAACAAATAAAAAAGGAAAAATTAGAAAATTTCTACTTTAGTCCCTAACCTTTTGCAGTTGGTGCAGAATCTACTCAATCTATAAAAAAAATTTAATCGGTGCTACCGTAGTCTTGATATACAATATCGTTAAAAAATCTGATAAATTGCCATGTACTTGTCCAAAAAATTAATTTTTCATAAAATCTCAAAACATTTTACATGCTTTTGAATCAAACGTTATCTTATCAGTAGGGATGGTAAACATATGCCGAATCGTTCGTAGGCTCGCGAGTTCGACTCTCTTGACTCGATCTAAAGACAGTTCAAGCTCATTTTGAAACAAGTTCTGGTCCGTGCCGAGCTCACTTTTTCTTTCCACTGAATTATTCATGATTCCATCTACCTACAAACCTAATATGAGTCATTTAATTATAATTACACTAAAAAACAATGATACAAAATATACAAAAACATTGAATGAATAAACTGCCTCTTTACATGCTCAATCACTGATTTCTCCATCTTCACTTTGCAGACTGGAATCAAGCAACAATTTATTCCTCACCACGGTGAATTTCTGGAATTAATCGCAGAAAGAATGATCGACTGGTCTCCGTTCAAGTAGTCACTTCTTCAAGAGATTCCTATANAGATTGGAAAACCTGAGCAAAGTCTTGTAAACGGAGAATCTGAAGGTAACAGATCAGACGGAAGAGAACACATACTAGAAAAAGGACTACCGTTCGATAGAACCATGAGCATAACTCAAGGATGCACGCAACAGTGTTGCTCACGATGGCATTGCCCAAGAAGGGTAATCGGGTTCCACCCGAACTATACCACCATATCTTATAAGCACTCTCAGCAGCAAAACAGGGAAGGACAAAGATGAATAGGATTGTCAGTGATCTCTGCACGTAAAGAGCGAAAATTGATTATAACTATGTAACGGAATATGTATTAGAAAGCACTGTACAATAAACGGGATTTTAACTTAAATATTCTTCCATGGCGAGTCAACATTAGACGGTGTTATCAGATTCAAAAAACCGTATGGACTAAGTCCCAATCCACTGCTAGAAGAGCAATGATGAATCGAGTGAAATCAAGAACACAAAGCAAGCACATTTATAACAATTTTCTTACCACGAGAGCTAGATCAACTCTTTTTTTCCACTATTACTGAAATTTGAAAATAAAAGTATTCAAAAGCAACACAAATTTGTAGATAACTTTCCATCAACATAAGAGCCATGTAGAGTTGCTGGTCAGGTCCTATAGCGAAAAGAAAAGTCCCCACAAAAAGGACAACGTAAATTGACACGAACAAGTTACCTAAGAGTGACTAATAAGTTAGAGAACTACTCTCTCCCTCTTATTTCCCCATATTTATTTATTTATTTTTGCCGGGGGGCGGGGGGACACCACCTAAACCGCCGGCTAACCACCATCCAGTCGCCACAAACCACCCTCGCCCACAAAAAATACATATATATGATTAGCTTTCCCAGTTCAGAAAAAAAGGGTTGGAGAAATAAACGTTTGATCAAAAATTCAAAGAGACAAAATTTAAGCAGATACATACATTGAGTTGCTCTGTGTATCCCTTTCGGACAGTCTCGCTCTCATTATATAGCTTATCAAAGAACAAGAATCTCCTCAGCCCAAATTTCCTTATAAAAACCGATAAACAAATAAACGAAATGGCGGCGACGCCGCTGAGAGAAAGCTGCATCACGGTGTCGTACGGCCGGCTGTGGCGGTTGTCGCAATCATTACAAGCCAACACGAAATGCGATAGTGCAGGGATCAGAATGGCAAATACCAAGAAAACGAACCACGAAAGACAGGCAGTCTTTGCATTGGATTGATCCACGCACAGCCATTTGAGCCACCGACGAAAGCTGTGCAATTCATCGTACGCGTGAGACACGCATCTTAGAAGAGCAAAGTTCTTGTCGGAATTCAACAAGGATTCTCTTGACGTTTCGTCCCCCATTATCAAATCTTAATTTCTTCGACGAGGACCATTTTTTTTCAATATTTTTTTTGCGAGAGAGAGAGACACCCGAAATTTGTGGGTCTGATTGAAAATGTTTATTGGGTGGTTTACCGAATGCTTATATTGGGGGTGTGACATTATAAGGGTTTTGCGGTAAGAAGCGAGAACCAGTGCATTAGGCCAAATATTGGTTTGCGTTGGAAATAAACGGCGGGTGACAGCGGTGAATGTGGTCCCTTTCTATTACTGATTTATCATAAGTCCTTGATTGATATAACTAAAATAAATAAATAAATTACTAAACGTTTAAACTAAAATTTACATTTAATTTTAATTACACATTTAATAAAATTCACAATTTAATCAAATTACAAAAAAATCAATTATTAACAAAACCAATCGAAGGCTAAGTAAAGCCCTAAAACTGACACACGTAGTTGTATGTATAAGAAAATGATAGATCTCGTTCTCACTAAATCTTCCTAACCATCATCATAATACAATGGACTTCCTCCAATCTAGGACATCGTTTTGAACTGGATCTTAGCACCCAAAAAATTTGTCTATACAAATTACAATTTAGGCATTTATTTGAAATTTTTCACAGAATTATATATAGATGTTGGAAGTTTAACCTATCCTAGTAGAAAAGTGGCTTAATAAGTCGTCCAATGAAATGCTACTGCTTGGCTAACCTGCTTGCTGCTACAGTGTTCAAAGTCAGTCATGTATCTAGTGTAAGCTCTTCTATGACAGAGTTATTGATGACTAGTATCACTTTGTTTTCAGTGACTCAAAACTAAATTATTGGACATGAATCGATTATATACAACACTTCTCATCAGACAAGCTTGTTTCTTAGCACTACGATTAGGAAGTACGACGCCTTCCCTTCCGTTGAAGTTCTAAAATGTGTAAACTTTGTTCAAAAGTCGTGTAACGAATAACACGTATCGGGACATATAAATCATCTCAATTAGGGTTGTTTGACGTGATCATAGAAACTTTAAAATAAATATTAAATTCATAATTTCGTTTTTACGTGTCACAAGGTTCACCTGATTAGTAGCTGTAGGTATCGACTGAGGCAATAAAGCAATTGTGAAATCATACGCGATATGTCAAATGCAACGTGTTTGGTTCCCCTTCAATGAAGTAAATGGCCAACCCAGCAACCGTCCATTCCACGTGAGATGTGTCCAAATTTTATGATTTTATTCCTAAATGTCAAATTTGCTAGAAAAGTTTTACAAGGTCACCCGACTTACAAATTTATTCAACGTGATTACTCAACATCGATGTGTGTTTAATTTGATAAGTCTTACATATTTGTTTAGTTTAACAATGTCATTTGAGATTGTGGCTAAAATTAATGGCTAGCGCATGACTACGAGAGACTTAGACAACCGTTCTCGACTCGGCTCTGTGTCAACGAGCGGCTCGACTCGTTTTGTCACCCTCTTGCATGATCGAAGCTTGTTTGACACTAAATCAACGTCATTTTGTCAAATAAATTGAAATCGAATCACAAAATCGAATTATTGCTGTATCAATAATAGTTATTGGTTTGATGTCAATATATTCATTTTGTAACCCCAACAACAAATATAATGGTCAATCTAACATAAAAATATAAATTGAACGATCAAAATCGAGAAAATTGAAGTTAGATGATTAACATTAAACAAACCTTTAAGTTGGGTGGCACCAATAAAATTGAAGTTAGGTGATTAACATTGAACAAACCTTTAAGTTGGGTGGCACCAATAAAATTGAAGTTAGATAATAACATTAAACAAACCTTTAAGTGTACTCTGTCAACCAAGTGCATTATGTATGTAGTGGACAATTCGCTTCTCAGGACACAGCCCAGTGGTGTAAAGGATAAGAGTGAGGTTAACTCACGTCTTGCTGGCAGCCATAGTGTGGGGGTTCGATTCCTGATACATGAAATTAGATTCCTTGTAGGCACAGTATACAAGCAGCTCTTAATCTCTGACCTGTTGGAACACATCCCGCGATTTATATCTCTCACAAAGCTCTAAAAAAAGGATGGTGGAGACCCTCAAAATTGAGGTTCAACCTTTATGTAGTGGACAATTCAAGATAATAGAGTCCGTTTTAGGAGAGAATAAAGTATATGGATAAAGGTCAATGAATTTGGTGCAATGTTGCGTGTTTGTAACAAAATGATTGGGTGTGGAGCGCGAGCATCGTCTTTCTTCTTTTACAAGAAGCTGTTTTTAGTTGAACAATGCTACATGGGATAATTATATGTATTAACCAAATAACGTTAATTTGAAAGAAAGTATTAGTTTATATTTTGATGTAATAATTTGAGCTTGCATTTGTTCATGGATCGTTTCAATATTATCAATCAATTGATTAAGTTGTTAAGTAAAAAATATTCGACTTGTAATTCGATCTGAATTTTATTGTCAAGGTTTGAAAAATAAAAATGAAAACTTTATTTTGATATGATTGTCTTGATTTTATTAAGGTGCGTTTTTTATTTTAGTAATAATATTGAGCGACATTTTGCCATTATTGAATTGGACCACGTGAAATTTGTCAAATTGATCACATAAATTTGATTTTACTTAATTGTTGTACGCAGGACTTTAATCCTAAGCAAGTATTGGACTTTCATTTTTATCTTGAAATTCTTTAATTTTTCAATGGGATAGTATCAATTTATTTATCAATATCTCAGTGCTTTAGGAATAAAATGAAATAACTCGGAAAATATATTCAAATTATGAAATTCGTAATCTATTAAATAGGCACCATCATGACCTCAAAGGATTTTATAATGGACAACTAAATCTAAACTCGATAATTAGACATTAACTATTGAATTAATATTGTGACATAATCACATAAAACTTTATCGGTGACGCTATAAATCATACTCATTTAAATGTTGTCCATAAAATATGACGAATTAATTACAATTATATTTTAATGGGTCCTTCTCACGCTTCCTCCTCATTTCTTTTCATGCTATTTTTTTCTCCATAAAACTTCCTTTCTGTTTTTTCCTCAAATAATTTTATAAAGTTTATAAATTGAGTTTTGCTGCACTAATATAGGGGATGACCAAACACACACATGGGGGGTCGACATTTTTTATTTCACTTGAGAACCTGCACGCAAAAATGTGAGGAGCGATCACCCCCTCTATCAAGTAATTCAGTCACTTCAACTTTATTCTTATAAAATATATTGAGTCAACCCATCAAACGCCATCCTTAGATATAAACAGAGTTCTTCATAGGGTCTATATATTTATGCCACATCACAGACAAATGTAGATGATTTACTCTATAAATTTTTAAATGCACGTAAGATGAGATAGTAAGAAGTCGCTAAGCATGTGCAAACCTCCTTTTTTGAGGCTTCGACACGAAAAATAGGCCATGGGAAAATTTTTGAGCTCATCACAAATGCTATCTACGGATTTGATAAATGACTACTATTGAATCTTGCCGTCTCTCAATGCAGGTCTAATCACTCGAGCATACTAATTCATATTGATCAAAGTAAAAAACATGATACCTTTACAACCACAATTTAATCAGAATTAAGAAGTTTCATAGCAAAATTAGAAGGAAAGTGATATTTCGCCAACGTTCGAGTGACTAACATCCTCTCAAATCAAACATAAAGTTTGGAAGGAACATATATCTTGTCGTCCTTGCATTGATCACTCAATTTAAATACGACCAGAACTAGAACCTCTAAACCCGTCAAGTTAAACTTGGTTCCATGACCTCAAAATATTGTAGATCTTGGTGGACTTATTTGTAAATATTCCAAAATAGAGGAAATATTTTCCAAATTTTTTAGAAATCCAATTACTTAGGTCATGTTTGAGCCACATTTTTTCAAAAAAAATACATTTTTAAACAGTGATTTGATATAATTTCAATCACACATTCTTCAAGAAAATAATGTTACATGTAAATTAAATTTTTTTTTAAATTTTTTAATCACATTTTTTTCATCGATATATTATTTAAAAATGTATTATATGAAAAATAATGTGGCTCAAAGAAGTGTTCAATTATCCACATCCACCCCATTGATTAAAGGTTGAACCTCAACCTTGAGGGCACCCACGGCTCCACCTTTAGAGTTTTGTGAAGGAGGTAAATCGCGGGATATGCTCCAACAGGCCAGAGAACAAGAGCTGCCTGTTTACTGGACTTACAAAAAGTCCAATTCCATATCTCGGGAGTCGAACCCTCATACTACGACTGTCAGTAAAACGTGAGATAACTTCATTTCTATCATTTGCACCACTGGGCTATGCCCCAGGGCACATCCACCCCATTGATTGCTTACATATTACGCAGCGTTTTTTCCACAGCACGACGCCGTAGAAAAGTACTGAAATGATTCAGCCACTCAAAATTGGCCGTCGGATTAGACCTAAACCCACCTCAGCCGTCTATCTGTAACCTCCAGAATCCTGATTGATTCCCCTTCTTTATATCCTTAAAAAGTGGACACTCAAGGGCACAAAACCTCGCTACAGCGGCAGTAGTATTCCAAAATTCAACCCGTCAAAGCAGAGGCGATCGGCGGCCACTAGACAATGTCAGGTGTCACTCAAGACGAAGACAAGAAGCCCGGAGATCAGTCGATCCATATCAATCTTAAAGTCAAAGGCCAGGTTTCAATTTTTTTTTTTTTTATGTTCCTTGTTTCCTCCGCCCCTTTTTTCCCGTTTAAACGCTTTGAATTTGTTTTTCTAGATAGGTTTTTGTGCCGTATAATGTTTTAATTTACTCGATCAGAGTGGAGTTTGTTTCTAGGGTTTTAGAACTACGTATTTTTTTTTAACATTTTTAAGGATTTGTTTGTGTTTTAATGTTTATATGAATGTTCAGAATGAATACTGCGTTGTTGTTGATAAAATTTCCGTTTTCCATTTAAGATTCTAAATGCTTTGTAATTTTTCTTCTAGCTTATATAGTTTTCAAGATTTGTTATGTTGTTTTAATTGTAGATATTTTGATTATTAGAGTCTTACTGGGTTGGTTTTACAGTTCAGATTGCTGTGCCTATGAGTATAAGATTGTTTAAAATGAGAACAGTATTGTTGTTGTTCTACCCTCTACTGATGAAGGATTTATGTAGCGTGTTTCATATAGGAAGTAAACTTTTTATAGCTTGACCTATTGTTATCACTAGTCAAGATGAAATTTCTTGAGAAGGAAGTTTTAAAATAATGAAAAGTACTTAAAATTCTTCTCGTCCAAACAATCTTAAAAAACTTGTTTTTCTCAAGAAATTCCTGATTAGCCAATTTTCTGCACAGTTTAACCCTTCGATTATGGTACCATTTAGCCCTTCCACTGGGGATAACTGGTCAATGGCTAAGAGAAGTCTTCCTCTGTTCCCCCCTATTTTTAGAAGAAGAAATTTGTTTTGCAAACGGAATTCTCTTGGTAGTAAAGATAAAGATGCTCTTAGTTTTTGGTTGAGTTACTAGAACTAGAGGTCCACTTCAAACCTTTGAACCGCGTTATACCGATTGTTGGAGAGGATTTAATTTAAAAGAAAAATGAAAGCAAAGAAATGTATGCATATATTGTGAGTTTCATATGGTTCCATTTTACCAATTGTTTCAAGAATGAAGCCATGTTTAGTCATCGGTCCACCTGAATATTCTTGCTCATTTATTTTTTGGTTTGTTGCTTTCTCTTTCAAGTGATATATAAAGCTGTTCCTTGACCTTTATCTCCAGTCACAATCTTCAATCACCCTATGTATGTATGTCTGTGTCGTGTGTGCTAGATTTATAACCTCTGATGTTCAGACTCTTTGAAATACAGAAATAGTGTCCAACATGGGTATGGGTATGGAATATGTGTCCGATCCTCCAAATTTCAACTAGATACTTCGTCTTTTTTGCTTCTCCTTCTTTCTTCTTTCCTTTTTTTTCTCTCTCTTTCCTTTACTTTCCCTGTTTCTTCTTTCCTGTTTTCACTCTTTATAAACCTAGCGTCGCCGCTTAGAGGGTGGAGAATGACGGCGGCGGCGTTAGTTTTTTCCTTCTTTTTCTTTCTTCTTTCTTTCCATTTTCTTCCTTTTTTCCTTCTCTCTCTCTTTCTCTCTCTCTCTCTCTCTCTCTTTGTAATGGTGGTTTAGGGTTTCGTTGGTATAAAATGAAAATGGGTTCTATATAATGCAACTTAGTACTCCATTAGGTCCAAATTGCAATCAAATCTCTAATTTTCTATTTTATATAACATATCGTAATTCCCATTATTGAAAATTAAACTCCAAAATTCTATTTTATTCGTCTTAACCCCATATTCAATATTTATTTTTTCTTTGTTAATAATTTATTTTTGTTTATTCAAAATAACATTTTGGATTAGTAAAAAAATTGAAGTTTGAAAGATGTACACACGTATCCGTGTCCGAAATTTGGACTCCTAGCCATGTCCCATTATCCTATATTTTAAAAAATAAAAGATCTGATCTATACTCGTACTCAAGTCCGAGCATCATAGTTTATAACTCTAGAAGTGCTTCTATCTACTGCCTTTATTTAGTTTTGCTGCTAGTAACATTTTAACACTCTTATTCTCATGGTTAAATTATCTGAAAACAACCCTACTTGTACAATCTTATTTGTACAATCATGGATGACAACCTTTGTTAGCATCTTCATATCCATCCATTCTTAAAACTGTCAAAAATTGTTTTTTATCTCATTGGTCTGGATTTTGTCACCTCCAACACTGTCAACAATGTTTGTCAACCAATATTGTGCAAATAGCTTAATTCAACTGAAAAATGACTTGCCTCCTTGGCCTTTTATGATTTTATTATTGATGTTAGCATATTCTACCACAAGTGTCTTTGAATAGAGTGTGCTTTTGAGCCATTTAAACATTTACCATGTCAAGAAGTTCAGATAAATTTATTGTCAAGAAAAGGTAAATTTAAGGTTCTAAAGTTTTTTGATGAAGAAAGTGGTGTTCGTCTACATTCTGGTATTTGGATGCATGGATATTTATTCGTAGAAGTGCCTAATCTAGTTACTTTATGCAGGATGGAAGTGAAGTAGTTTTCAGAATTAAGAGAAACACACAGCTGAAAAAGCTCATGAATGCTTATTGCGATAGACAATCTGTGGAATTTAACTCAATTGCTTTCTTGTTTGATGGTCGTCGCCTCCGAGCGGAGCAGACTCCAGACGAGGTCAACTTTCCATTTCTCTCTCTCTCTCTCACACACTCACACACAACATGCAACTGTTCACGTCTTCACAATCTATTCACGCACTAAAATACATAAAAGTTACAGTTGCATTTTTGTTTGATCCTTCCAGGGTGAGTAGACTTCTGATGAATTCACTTTTCCTGTGCTTTCTCTCTCTGCGCACTTGCACACTTTTGCATTCTTGGGAAATTACGTTTTTTTGCAAGCTATTCATTCACCTAAATTGCATTTTTTGTTTACAGCTGGAAATGGAGGAAGGTGATGAGATAGATGCCATGCTTCATCAGACCGGAGGTACAACTGCATGGTAAAGGAGGTCGAGTCCACATATGCCTTTTGGAAATGTATTATAAATTAGTGCCGCAAACTTATTTAACAGCGGCAGTTGAGATATTTTAATTCCTCGTCTTTTGGTGTGTTTTGACCGTCTTTTAGACTCCACATGCTTGCTGACCGTTGTCGAAATTTGCATCAGTATTGCATAGTTTCAACTGGCAGTTAACCGATCAGTTTCAGGGGCTTTGGTTTTCATTTTACTTGTTAGTTTCTTGTTATTTCTTGAGTGGCTATTTGAGATGAACATAATGAAATTCACCGACATTTACTTCTTGTAGAAGAGTTTTATGAGGAAGCTCCTCTAAAGTTCTTCTATTCGAACAAAACTACCACCTGAAGCGCATTACCATATCCTACAAAGATCCAGAATAATGCCAATTAAGCTTCCAGGCAAGAATTCAACTTGCTAGTGTCTTCGTTTTTAAAATATAGATAGTAAGGCTGGTATTAATCCTGGGTTTGGTTTGATGGCTTCGTTGGGGGTGGAGTTGTGGGGGGTTACGCTTCAAAAGCAGTAATATCACAAGCGTGTGCTATGTCTGCCTACAACCATGCCAATCACATTTAAATAAGTATGCTAACCAACTTACCAAGACATTTACTTAACAATTTTATTTATTAATTATTTTAAAATAGGGATGGTTCTATTTATTTATTTAAACGTGATAGGAATGGCTTTAGGTATAGGAAAGAATGTATTGTGTAATTATGTAGGTTTAGACGTGTCTAGCACTAGGAATAGAAATTTATTGACATTGTCTAATCCGATCTGCTTTGAGAGGTTACACACGTGTGTGTGTGTATATATATATATATAAGCGTGTGGATGGATGAGAAATATTTGGTTGTTGATTTTGTCCATACATTTTTATTTTGCTCTTGGCCAACTGTGTCTTTATTTAAATTTGTTCACAGTATGAGAAAAATAAAGTTCTAAAAGAATGGCTACCAACAAATGCTGAAATATATGGAGGATGGTATAAATCCTGGGTTTGGTTTGGTGGCATCGTTGGGGGAGGGTAGTCAGGGTGGAGGATGGCTGTTATAAAACCTGGGTTTGGTTTGATGGCTTCGTCGGGCTGTGGGGGTCGAGGGTTTTTAGAGGGTTAGGCATCAAGAATAAACACATTGGTTTACACCTTGATGAGTTGGCTGATTTTGGTGCATTGACTTAATACCACCTTTTCAATAAACAGTAATGCTACTTGCAGTTGCTGATTGTCAAAGTTGTCCTACATAACATACATATGGCGATTAATAATTTGATAAATACCACATTAATGCATCAAATCAATAATCGCCATATGTATGTGGGCGTATGATGATTGCGAACTGATCGCAACTAGTATTATTTTTCAATAAATGACCATATTTTTGACACATAAGGGAGTGTAACCCAATACGTAGAAAATAGGTGTCAACAAAAGCAATAATATCAAGCCCTTGCTACACCTACCGAAAAACGAATGATGCTACGGACTTGAAAGAGTAAGACTTTTAAATACATAAAGAATAATTCTATTTGCAGTCACTTACTACTGTATTTGTTTTACGTCGCGATTAATGATTTGATGTATGAGGCAATAAAAAATTACTATATTAATGTATCAAATCACTAATCGTCACGTGGAACGAGTACAGTAATGAAAGACTACAAATAACATTACTCATAAGTAATAATTAAATAGAATCATTTCTATCACTTTCCAGTATGCTAACCAACTTACCAAGACATCACTGGACAAATTTACTTATTAATTATTCAAAATAGGAAAAAATGTATCATGTAATTATGTCGGTTAAGACATGTCTAGCACAGCACTCCAAGATTAAGGAATGGTAATTAATTAACATTGTCTAATCCGATCTGCTTTGAGATGTTACACATTAAGCCATGTCTGGTCTCATTAAAATACTAATTCATTTTTTCTTTTCTTCTTATCAATCACACGTTCTATAATAAAATAATATTACACTTAATTTCAAAACTTTTTTTTCTTTTTTAATCACACATTTTTTAAATAAAAAATTATTCCAACCCATTAAAATTCCGAATAATGGGGGGTCAAACGAAGTCTAATATA
The DNA here is from genome assembly GCF_002742605.1 of Olea europaea var. sylvestris. Classification (NCBI taxonomy): domain Eukaryota; kingdom Viridiplantae; phylum Streptophyta; class Magnoliopsida; order Lamiales; family Oleaceae; genus Olea; species Olea europaea. The sequence continues at coordinate 454,092 of NW_019229586.1, forward strand.
TACTATATATAAACGAGTGGATAGATGAGAAATATTTGGTTGTTGACTTTATCCTTTCATTTTTTATTTGAATAATGCTACATAATCTCACAGAGGTTGTAACCTCATTTTAAGTGGCACTAAATGATAGGTTAAATGAAAGGTGAAATTTAATGAGTCATTTAACTCCACGTATCATTCAATGTCATATTAGCGCCACCTAATCATTTAATGTCACATTAACGCTACCTAAACTGGGGTTGCAACATTTTTATTTGAATAATGCTACGTAGCCTTATTGGGGTTATAACCTTAATTTAGGTGGCGTTAGATGATATACTAAATGAAAGATGAAATTGAATGAGTTATTTAGCTTTACTTATCATTTAATGTCACATTAACGCTATCCAAATTGTGGTTGTTGGCGCTAGATAATAGGCTAAATGAAAGTTGAAATTAAATGAGTCGCGTAATTCCACCTATTATTTTAATATGTGGTTAAAATGTAAGAAATATAAAACTTATTTGAGAATGTATAGTTAAAAATAAGTGTGGAAGATAAGTGATATTTAATTAATAAAAATCAGACAAGGGCTAATTATCATTATTTTTTTTGACATGTACCAATTTCATATAAAAATTGTTTGTAAAAGATCGGCACGAAACCCCTTTCTTGGTAGCTTGGTGTAAGCAGCATATTAGCCCACTACGATCTACTTTTATGTTGGTTGTGACTAGCCTTGTTGGGTCGTGTGGAATTTTGACCTCATTATACATTTCTAATTTCGCAGTTCAAATAAATAAATTGCTTATTTGTTAAAAAGCTAGTTAAATTGGATTAAATTTCACTTTTGACTACACATTCAGAGCTTGTTTGGGAGTAATTTTGAGAATTGATTTTTTGACCGTTAGGAGAAAGGTGTGGTGCACCTGTGAGAGAAGAAGTCGAATATGACGGATGGAATAATGAAATAACGGTCAAAAAATTAATTTTTTGGACCAAAAAATCACTCCCAAATAGGCTGTCATTATATCCATGACTTTTATTCACTTTTCACCGCACATATTCGTGAGATCGATAAACTTTTATCAATTTTTAACAAGGTTTGAAGCCGAAGTTTTGCAGATACTCTTTTGCTCTAAAAATAAACACAAACGTAGGCACGTGCCTGGCATGGGTATATATAGAGGCAAAGGCAGTAGCTCTGCCACAGATAGCGAAAGCAGAAACCAACACGAAAAGAATGAGGCAATGCAAATGCAAGCCTTTTCCATTTTTTATTTCTGTAATTTCACTGTTCAATGCATTTCAGTTCTCTGAATCATTCAACTATGGGGAAGCCCTTTCCAAGAGTCTCCTATACTTCGAAGCACAGCGTTCCGGCCGCTTGCCGTACAACCAGAGAGTCACTTGGCGCCATCATTCCGGCCTCACCGACGGATTAGAACAGGGGGTCCGATCACTTAAAAATCCACATTTCAACATTCTTTGTGAATTTTTTTTATTGAAATTTGTGAATATGTGATCATTTTTGCTTAAACAGGTGGATGAGGTTTGTGAAGTTTATTGTGTGGTTTTTTGCTTGAAACTGGTGGATTTAGTTGGACATCACTATCATTATCCCACATTTGTGTGATGAAGCATTTATTGTAAAATTTTGGTCAAAATATGTGTAGTTTATTCATTATTGTGAGTGATTTTTGCTTGAAAGTGGTGGATTTGGTTGTATGTTACTCTGATTATTCACATTTATTTACTCTGTAATTTTGATTAGAATTCGTGAAGTTTATTATGTATGGTTTTTGCTTGAAACAGGTGGATTTGGTTGGTGGTTATTATGATGCTGGTGATAATGTTAAATTTGGTCTTCCAATGGCTTTTACCATTACAATGCTTTCATGGAGTGTTGTTGAGTACAGGGATCGGATTGTGGATGCAGGGGAATATCGCCATGCCCTCGAAGCTATCAAATGGGGAACCGATTATTTCATTAAAGCACATACTCATCCACATGTTCTTTGGGCTCAGGTAATTTAAAATTTTCTCTCTATTTGGGTGCTTTTTTGAAAATTTGAACAAAAGAAGCGCATTATATGCACGGCTGCCGACAATTTTCAAAAAGTGTGAACAATATCCTCCAATAATGCCAGAAAATGCTTTGAATTTTCGGTCTTAACAGTTTCTCCTCAATTTCTGCGTGGGTCCATTACTGCAGTGTCAGAAATTACTCGTAATTTTCGTGGTAATTTGGGGGCACAAAAGTGAATGACGTGATGATATTTTGCAGGTCGGTGATGGCGACACCGACCACCTCTGTTGGCAGCGGCCGGAGGATATGACGACTTCCCGGCGTGCTTACAAGGTGGATGAGGAGCACCCAGGCTCCGAAGTCGCCGGAGAAACGGCGGCGGCCATGGCGGCGGCGGCCATTGTGTTTAGGACAACAAACCCACATTACTCCCTCCTGCTTTTGGATCACGCACAACAAGTAAGTTAATTAGATTGTTAAGCAGCGAGACAAAGTAGAACTTTACCAAATTTAACAAGGGCTCAACGTAATCTGCTTTTTTGTGCACCAAAACTACTACTTAAGCATATTATAGGAAGTCTTATTAAATTGATGCATTTTTATAAAGTTCCTTAAAATATGCTAAATGGTTTCGTTCTAAAGCTTAGGTTGTTAGTTAAAAAATAAATTTATTTATTTAAATTTCAGTTTTCAAATGTATATCCACGTACAATTTTCATAACGAAGCCAAGAACTTGTTTATTCAAATTGTATCTTGTAACGCAATTTTAGTTATTATTATTGTGGCGTGTTGGTTAATGACGTTTGAATATAGCACTAGATAGTTCCCGTTTGGTTTTGGTAAAAAACAAGAATTTTTAGTAAAAGAAGGCATACTTCTTGTTTAAACGTACCATATGAGTACAGGTATAATTAATTCATTAAATTACGAGGATTTGTTATGCAGTTGTTCGAGTTTGGTGACAAGTATAGAGGAAAATACGACAACAGCATTGGAGTAGCAAAGGGATATTATACGTCGGTGAGCGGATACATGGATGAGTTGTTATGGGCAGCTGTGTGGCTATACAAAGCCACCGACAACCTATATTACTTGAATTATGTTATAGAGAATGCCGAGTCCTTTGGTGGGATCACTTGGGCCATCACAGAGTTCAGCTGGGACGTCAAGTATGCTGGTGTCCAAATCATAGCTGCAATGGTACAACCCTACTCTCTTTCTTGCGCATGGAAAAGTTTAATTTGGCCATTATGCATCCAATTTTAAGTGGGTAATTGCATGAAGTCTTTCTTTTGAACTTTTGCTGAAATTTATACTTGTTCACTGAACTTCATTTTATATCAAATACGTTTACTTCGTCCAATGTCTATTAGTCTGTTAGTTTAACTGAGTAAAAATACGGTGTGATAATCTAGTCGTTTAAAAAATAAATAAAAAATCTAACTATTGAATATGAAAAGAATGATCAAGTTGTAACAATCGAAATGAAGTACAGTGTGCATCGAAAAAATTTGGTGGAGTCCCATCATGCTGATGTTCAAAAATAAACCCCTTTGCAACCTTATTCATACCTGCATTTGCATTTGCACTTTACTTGCGATTGCACATGGCATAATGCAGTCCTGGAAAAGTTTAATTTGGGCAATATGGCATTTTTTATTCTATTTTGGTGTTATCTTCAATAATTATTTTTTAGAATCAGTGTATCTTGTAATAAAGATTCAACTATGAGATCCATGTCATAATTAACATTTATTCCAGTGGAACAAAAGGGACCCCTCTACAATCCACCCTCATAAATGGGTGGGTGTTGGGATTGGACTCACCTTCTATTCTGTCATCACCAGCCTCATAAGTACCAAATCACTTTCATTTTATACCTCAACTTTCAAATTAAAGGCATTTTCTTGATTGAAGTATAATTAGCGGGAGATTAATCATAAAAAGTAGTGACAAAAAGTGATCAAGTTTTGCCCTAAAAGAATCCAATGTAAAGCAATGACATGTTTCTTTATAATGGGACCGGACGATGCTAGCCATTGTTAAAAAAGAAAAAAGAAAATATTAAGATCCCACCAAACGTAATGTACCCTATTGTTCAATATTGTGCACATTTTCTAGATATTATTTGCTAAAAATCTATGTTTCCTTCTCTTGCAGTTGCCAGTAGAAGGAAAGAATGAAAAACAAAGCAAGATCCTCCAAGAATACCGTTCAAAGGCAGAATATTTCATATGTGCTTGCCTGAACAAAAACAATTCGACTAATGTACGACGCACCCCAGGTGGGCTCCTGTACACCCGCCAATGGAATAACATGCAGTACGTTTCCAGTGCATCATTTTTATTGACTGTCTACTCTGATTATCTTGAATCTACCAATCAAATAATCAGTTGTAATGGAGATCTAGTGGGTCCAAATGAGATCCTATCCCTTGTCAAATCCCAAGTAGACTACATTCTGGGTTCTAATCCTATGGGAGTGAGCTACTTGGTTGGCTATGGACCCGCCTATCCCTTGTGGGTGCACCATAGGGGTGCATCCATGGAATCATATAGAGAAAGCAAGGGCTTTGTAGGGTGCACTCAGGGATATGACAACTGGTTTGGACGTCAGGGTCCAAACCTGAATGTTCTTGCTGGAGCTCTGGTGGGTGGACCAGATAATACGGATGAATTCAGGGACAGAAGAGGGAATTTCATACAAACAGAAGCTTGCACGTACAATACAGCGCCGCTTGTTGGGGTTTTTGCCAAATTGAGTGTATTGAACACTAGTTTACCCCTGATTTCTTCCATTTAATTGTAAAGAAATTTGTTGGTGGGGGCAGGGTGTTGGCGGGGGGGAGCCAAAAAGTGGCTGTATTTCCATTTCAAAGATATTCTCATGTCGAGAAATACAAAAGTATGATATACTGAAGTTTTGAAAATGCAAGTTCTTTGCCTTCAAAGATGGCATTTGTGAAATTCTATATTGAAAAATACAAGCATCATTCGAAAGACATACCAAAATTCGGAAAGACTTTTGGAGTGGGCCGCATGGCCACTGAAAACTTCAGTAACTCCCATCATGCTTAGCTGAAAAAGAAATTGCTTATCTTAGAAACCAGCCACAAAAATGGAAAACATAAGAAAATAAAAACATTTGTTGTCATCCAATCTTCATAGCAAAATCATGGAACAGAGTTTCAAAATTTGACTTGCATATCCATAAACTGTGTCCTCAAAATAAAAAATTCACTTGAAAATTTGGAAAAAGCATGCATTTCTCACCGATCAATTCAATCTTCATATCAAAATCATGGAACAGAGTTTCAAAATTTAACTTGCATATCCATAAACTGCGTCCTCGAAAAAAACTCTCTTGAAAATTTGGAAAAAGCATGCATTTCTCACCGATCAACCAAAAATTGGGAGTTCTAGAACGACTACCTACCTCTTACCAACCAAGAAGTAAAAGCTTCAAAAGAGCCATCCTGATGTAGAGACCATTCTTTGCTTGTCTAAAATAGGCAGCCCTTGGATCCATGTCCACATCAACAGTAATCTAGATACATGCCAGGAAAAACATAGAGCAATTAGTGCCTGTTTTAGAAAACATTTCAACCTTTTTCTTATTTAACACTCTTACACCATCTAATCCACCTTTACGAAACATGCCATCAAGGGACACGAAGAAGAAATGAAGGCTTAAGAACAAGACAACAACAAACATGAGTCATAGAGCACCTCATCAAGCCTTGGCAGAGGATGCATCACAACTGCATGTTTCTGCATTACACCCAAGACATCCCGATCCACAATGTACTTGCCTCGAGCTTCTTCATATAGATCAACTCTCTCTCCAAATCTTTCTCGCTGGATTCGGGTTTGATATACCACGTCACATGTTGAAGCCACCTCCATGAGATCAGAACATTCTTCCCATTCAACTCCTGATGATGTCAGATGATCTTTTATATCATTCTGAAATAAGAGATGGAATATAAGTACTTCATATCTAAAATATGCTCCAAGTTTTATCAATCAAAAAGAAAGAAACAATTTGATACTTGCATCTGATTTTCTATTATTCCACTGAATGAATTCATTATGTCCATGTTGCTTCATTCACAATAACATTACACTTCAGACAGAAACTGGGGAGATAGTGAAACATAGGATATATACTTTCATTTTTACGACTTCAGGAGACACAAAGTAGATTTTAACGTCCTCATATTGCGCAAGTAGATACGCAAGCGAGCGAACCGTCCTTCCATAAGCAAGATCTCCAACAAGTCCAACTTTTATACCATCCAGTTTTCCTATCTCTCTTTGAATAGTATACACATCCAAGAGAGCCTGTTAATTTGCAGAGGAGAGAAGTATATAAATGACTTATAAAAAATGAACATACCACAAATGCCCAAACAAGGCCAGCACATTTACAAAATATATTATATAAACCTCCATTTGAAACATAAGAAAATGCAGACAAGCTTAAAGGATTCATTAGACAACCTGAGTCGGATGCTGCCCAGGGCCATCCCCCGCATTAATAATGGGAACACTGGCTGTTGCTGCTGCTTTTCTGGCAGCACCACTTTCAAAATGTCTTAACACAATTATATCAGAGTATCCTTCAATTGTTCTTATGGTATCTGGATATCAATCTGAGATTAGAACCAAGGGTTATACACAAAATTTTAAGTACCAACGCAAAGACTACCTTCCAATGTCTCCCCTTTTGCCGCTGAGGAGAATTCTCGTGCATTCTCTGTAGTCAAAACTTCCCCACCTAAACGTTTCATAGCAGACTCAAATGAAAGCCTAGTTCTAGTCGAGGGCTCATAAAAAAGAGTGGCCATTAGATACCCCTTGAGAATTTGACTTCTGGCTGAGTTCTTCTCGATCTTTTCCATCTCAAGAGCCACTTCAAAAATTGCACTGAGAGTATTTCTGTCAAATTGCTGAGCTTCAATAACATCTTCAAGTTGAAACTTATTTCCCACTGAATATGAAGGTTTCATGTCAACCTCCAGCGCACTGCACTGGACTTTATTCTTGAGTGACAGCCTTCCTAGACCAGAGGCAACTAGTTTGTCATTAGGTAATTCCCATGAATGTGGCATGTCAGCAGATACACGCATGGACAGACAGCGAACTGTTTCTTTAAAGCAACCGGTCTGATAGTGGCAAATAATCCCACCAAAGTTCTTTGTTGCCTCTGGAACAACTGAACTTCCATTCAAAGTCCATGTAGAAAATGCAGAAGATGATGCCATAGAGAAAATAGAACAACCTGATGGAAAAAAGGAAAAAAAAAAGAAAAAGAATCTCTTCTAGAATCAAAAATAAAAAATGATAATACGAGCAAAACAATTCAGAAAAGAGGAAAACAGATACAATGCCGAACTAATAAATTTTCTCTTAAGAATACAACTATCAACAAACTTGCCCCCATTTTCTTTCATTTTTTTCTCTCTCTTATTTTCAACCACACAATCTTCTATAAAATAATATACACGTAAATCGAAAACTTTTCATTCTTTTGACCACACATTCTTCAAAAAAACACTATTTCAAACATTAAAATTTGGAAAAAATGGGAGCCATAAATGTTATTTTATGTGAATCCTTTTTCAAACATTTCAATCCATTCGTACATTGTCAGATCTACTGCAAAATCCAAATCAACTAGAACCTTAGTAACCTCATATGACAGTTATAGTCTATCCCTCGCTTTCTAACTAGTTCGATTGCTTCAATCTTATGAACATAATTCTCTATGTGTCTACCAAGATATTCCCCAAACACCTATGCCAAAGTAGAAACCAACACAACGAGACAGGGATCCTATAACACTCCTGAAATTTTATGGTACTTTCGATGGCAATAGAGGCCCTTGGATATTCAAGGTAGGTTATTTCTTGAAATATCCCTGATTGCCGAATGTTCACATCAATAAAGTGTGAAGCACAGTTTGGTTGAACTTCCAGTTAGCCAAATGTATGAACTCATTCTTGCTAACCAACTTATCAATTTAAATTTACTAAAACCCTATTAAGAGCCCAACAAGCTCAAACGAGTTATTCAATCCCCAGGAGTCCCATTTTTTCTCAAATGAACCACCATCTTACAAAGGCAAATTAAGGTAAAATAGAACTTAGCTTATATATGAAAACAATAATCAAGACTATTCCTCCTCTCTCTCAGCAAGATTACCGTTTAAGATGGATTCCAAAACTCAATATCAACGACCACAGGGAAACGAAATGAGGCAAATGAATCGAAATTATAATGATTGATTAAAGAAATATATATAGATAAAAACAGAGATATATGCGTAAATAATTCATACAGAAAAACACCCATTACGATGTAAGCAACAGAGAAGAATTACCCGCACAGAGAAGCCAAATTTACTTGAATAGCAAATTAATACGGAAAAAGGCAATGTGGATTATTCAGAAGTAGGGTGGAGGCGGAGAAGTTTTAAGTTCAAATAGGGAAGGGCTTTTGAAATATCCAAACGGTCCCCTTCCATCTTTCGCGTAAAAATCGCTGTAAAGCTAAAAGCGCGTGTGCTCTTGCACGATTTCAATAGACTTATTAAAATAAGCTCTACTCTAATTAAAAAATAGTGTAATTTTTTTAAAATTTTATTTTATTTTATGCAATTGTTAATGAGATTCATAACGTGTTTGATAGTCGGCTAATTTTTAGAAAAAATAAAGTACAATCTTTAGAGGACTCAAAATGACCTGTAGCAAAATAAGCCCCCGTTTGGATTAAATGAAAATGCGTGGAATATTATTTTTTGAAAAAATGAGTAGCTGAAAAAGGAAAATTTTTTGATTTATATTCACGATTTTACTCTTTTCTTTAACCACATATATCATGGAATTCCCTGATTTATAATCTCCTAAGGCATTTTCAAACAAAGGCTTTAATATACTTTAAAAAAAAATATCTCTACCTCATACTATATCTAACTCATGATTGATACGGATTAAAATCAAGATTTTAATTCGAGTTAAAGTCAATAATTAATTTTAACCAGACATCTTTATGGGATCCTTAATTTCTCGACTACATATTTCATTAACTTTTATTAAAATCTAATAATAATCTGATTTTAATTCCACCAAACATTACCTAATTATTTTCTCAAAACACCCTTGCATGGACACTTCGAAACTCTTCCAACACATCCAATGTCCAAGACAAGTGTACCTGCATGTTCAAACACTCGTGTCATGAGAGCTAAACAAGACTAATGCCTGATGCCATAATTAGGTCTATACATATGCACATATGCTACGTTCGTCTAAAACTATTAGTAATTATTTAAGAAGAATAATATCGAATCTTACTATTTATGAAATGCGTAATTAAAATTGAAATTTGATCGATCAACGAAGACTAAATTCATGCATCGTAGCGTTGGTGACCTAATCAACTAGACATTAATATAACCATGTCAACTTGAATTCAGTTGAATTGAGATAGAAGCAGCAGCGTCTATAAAATTCCAATTTCTCAACTACATATGGAATGCTCAGAATCAAACTTCTTTCTATACATATAGCAAAAATGGCGAAATCAGGAGGAGGACTCAATCGACCGGCCAATGAATTAAGCTCCGACCTCGAAAACGTGCTATTGGACACCAATTTGCTGTAAGTATTATGCCCTAGGTCCAATCGACTTTGGACATAAATACTTTTATATATAATTAATGCAATTAAATGGCAGATCTATTATTTAATTAATAGACAATTAAATAAATAATAGAGTCCGTAGATTCAAATATTTGTAATTTGTTAATCACAAGGAGTTGTGATTGTGAGATACAAATTACATCAGATTGAATCTTAAATCATCCGTGGTCGTAAGTAATAACGAGATACGGATATCGTTATTACGGATAGACCATCACGTGTGGCATTTCTTACTTGTGAAGTAAGTAGCTGATCTCACAAGTTAAAGTGTGGTGACACTTAAATGAACACGTGGATGTTTGTTATAGAACAAAACATTGGAGACCCGTCGAGAGATTCCACATGGATAACTATCTGAGTGTCGGTGGTTAATCTCTAACGTTCGGTAGTGAAATTGGTCCTTTGACTTGAGGTCGTCATGGTACCTTATATGAGGACAGTCATACTTTGGCGGTGTCGGATGTTGCTCTGAAAAGGGCCGCTAATACGACATCGTTCGGGTATGTCAAGAATCGTATGAAGGTTGTGATTGATCAATAAAGGATTCGTCACTCTTAGATAGTAGGAGATTATGATCTGTGTTTCATTCAATTAAGTCAATGATGAAATCCTTGGCCAAGATGTACTCATAAGTCGAAAATGAGTTTTCGATTCATATTGACTTAATAGTGGAGTGAAAGATATGATCGATGATCAAGATTGACACAACTCCATATCTCGTAATTGATCGGATCATA
>NW_019229586.1:465475-492470 GCF_002742605.1 Olea europaea var. sylvestris
AACCAAACACAATGAGATCTATTGGGTGGGAATCGAAATAATTTTAAATTCCGCTGTGCATGTATAAGTAGATTCCCAACATTTGCCACAGTTGAAGCGGTTAGTGATGGCATTATGGATCGAAATAAAGACCATATTTTTACTTGTTACACCTTCAATCATGATGTATTTGATTAACAATTCTATGTCCAATACTACTAGGATCTTCTCTGGCCACCTTGGCAATCTTGAGTTTGCAGTTTCGAGTCTTGACAGTGGTGGCATCCATCTATTCGCCTACGGCCTCTTGGTACGTATCTAAATACTCTTCTCCAGTACCACAATAGAGCAAAATGCACGTTTGTTTTATTAAGCCATGTTTGATGGTCATGATTTGTCTAAAACAATATTTTTAATAGTGATTTTTAGGAGAACACATGATTAAAAAGTAAAGAAAAATTTTGAATTTACGTACATAATATTTTATTCTGTGAATATATGATTGATACTAAGTATGCAGGAAAAAGAATATTCAAATAACGGTTGTCAAACAGGAGTTAAGATTCGAGATTTCATCTTAAAATATTAACATTGTTAAGAAGAGTGATCCAAACTCTTATATGTTAATCATTTCAATCTTAATCGGATCAAATTGCTCGTTTGAGTTTAATAGACTTCGATATCACATTAAGACATATAGTTTCAACTCAGAAAAGTCAATCTTATTAAGAGAAATAGTCATGTCGTTATATGTTGATCGATCAATTAATATTTTAATTCGAGTTTGACCATTATTTTCATATCTGGCTCCATTTCGATGTGGAATGTATCGCTTAACATGATGGTGCCTGTTTATTAAATCTCTGCACATTTCACAATAACACCATTGATGAAAACGTGAATTTGACATAGCAAGTGGAGTTGCATTGAAAATGAGATTTAAATTTTTAAACAATATGTTTTAACTGAGGCCATACATTTTGCAGCTAGGAATGGGAAGTGCAGTGGAACCCTATGTGGTCAAGCATATGGTGCAGGTAAATATGAAATGTTAGGCCTCTATCTACAAAGAGCAATTATTATACTTTTTTTGTTCAGTCTCCCATTAACTTTAATCCATATATTTTCAAACCAAATCTTAATTTTCATCCATGAACCTAAAAACATTGCATCACTAGCAGCAGTGTTCGTCTACGGCCTCATCCCGCAGCTTTTCGCATTCACAGTCAACTTCCCAGTACAAAAATTTCTTCAAGCACAGAGTTTAGTACAATCCAGAACCCGTTTGGTGCACATTATTTTGGAAAATAATACATTTTTTTCATCAAATCAGCCTACAATTTTTGACTTCAACACTCTAAGGTAGGGCCCATGATGTGATGTTTAAAATGCATTTTTGTTGAAAAAATGTGGAACAAACGGGCTCCCAGTGTTTATATTTCTTTGGCCACTTCTGGGGTGCATGTACTCTTATCGTGGGTTGCAGTGTACAAGATTGGTCTTGGATTGATTGGGCTATCATTGGTCTGGAGCTCTTCTTGGTAGATCTTTGTAACGACCCAGTTTGTTTATATTTTATTAAGCCCAAAATGTAAGCCCACTTTGAATGGATTCAAATGGGAGGCTTTCAATGGGCTTTGGGAGTTTGTGAAAGGGAAAAATTCATATTTAACGTATATTCTTTACATCATTTCAAAATTCAGGTAAAATATTTGAAAATTCAAAATTTAGGTTTAGAATTAATTAATTAAAAATTTTATTAAATAAATATAATAAAGTCACGATTAAATAATTAATGGTCACAAATTTTTTTAATGGTCACATATCATCAAATTAATTGGTCACATATTATTTCGAGGTCACAAATAAAAAATATTGTACGTCACAGATTATTTCAAGATCATAAATTAAAAATTTTATAGATCACAGATTATTTTTTAGTCACAGATCATCAAATTTTAAGGTCACAGACCAAATCGTTGAGGTCACATATTATTTTTTAGTCACATACTATCAAATTTTAAGGTCACAGACCACCAACAATCAACCCAAACCAGCAACTTGTATCACCACAACCGTCGCCGCCGCACACTACACCAACACCCTAGCAAACACCACTACCCACATCATACCAACGGAATTGGCTTCCACCCACATTGCACCAACAAAACCACACACATACCACAAATCGGCCACCTCCACCACCTACATCAACAACCATTACCACCACCCGCAACGGACCAATACATCCAAAACCACCACCAAACGCCCACCACAACCAGACCTACACCACCACTGTCCTACCTAGATCCATTGCATTCGGTACCCCACGAAGTCACCAAAGCCACCCACTTCCACGCTAGACAGAGAAACCGTTTGCAGACCACCCCAACCGTCGAAATCACAGATAAAAAAATGGCAGCAGTTGCACCAGATCCACCATGGCACCACTACAAACACCACACAAAACACCATCCGGCAGTGGTTCCTATGCTACGTCGAAGCGTCTCAAAAAGGCGAGCGACCGTTGCTACGAAGTGCCTCAAAACTGCGAGTGAGAAAGACGAAGCGACGACGTGAAAGGTGAAGCACCGTTGCGCGATGACATGAAAGGCTCTCTACGACTGTGGGCGACGGCACCATGGGTTAACGGGAGAAAATGAGGAGAGAAGATGCTGGTTGCTGTGTGAACTGAATTTTAGGGCTGAATTGAGGATGAAATATTTTGTGTTAATATTAATAATTAAATTAATACCTGAAATCTGCATAAAAAATCATCTCACCTCATATTTGCACTGAGATCTTTAAAAGTCGGGATTTTTGTAATTTCCACTTTGTGAAATAATCAATTGGCTCAGCAGTGATGCTGGGCTTGCAAACGTGGTACCTCCAAGTACTAGTCTTGATTCCAAGACTTGTTAAGAACACCGAACTTGCCTTGGATGCACTTTCAGTATGGTACGTAAAATTATTTTCTTCCCATCTCGCCCGTTAAATTATACACAATAATTGCTAAAAAAAAAAATGTACATGTTTGAATGCATACACTGAAGCACTATCGGAGCTTGACTCTACCATTTTAAACGCGGAAAATCAACATTGCATGTATGAATTAATCTTTAACAAAAGTGATATTATAACATATGTTGAATTAAATTTTTCTTGATTTTGACTTTGGTGCATATTGTCAATAAATGGCATATTATACATGGTTGCAGTGGCGTTCAATGCTGCTGTTAGGTCAGTTAATTTTCATAATTGTATTATTTAGTTACTTTCAATATTACGTGTACAATATTTTTAATTAATTTGAAATTAACAGTGTTCGAGTGACCAAAGAGCTCGGAGTAGCAAACCCAAAGTCGGCAGCTTTTTCCGTTTTCATGTTGAATTTTGTTTCATTCATTCTCGCCTTGGTGGTTGCCACAATCATATTATCGCAAAGCCATAGAATTAGTTACATATTTACCGAAGGCAAAACGGTGGCTAATACAGTATCAGAACTTTCTTCATTCTTATCGGTTACTTTAGTTCTCAATGGTATTCGACCCGTCTTGTCTGATAATCATTCGACAAACACTCAATTCATCAAGCCTTATTGGCCCTTGATATTTAATTAATCATAGTTCTTTATATTATGTATATTAATTATTGTTGTTCAATCTAATGTATTTTTATTTATTTTTTATTTTTTACTAATATTTTGTCTATATGCCTATGTGGAAATTGTAGGTGTGGCAGTTGGTTGCGGATGGCAAGCATTTGTTGCCTACGTAAATGTTGATTGTTACTATGTCGTGGGAGTTCCACTCGGTTGTCTTTTAGGATTCAAATTCCACCTCGGAGTAAAGGTACAAGAAATTTCGGATGTTTAATATATTTGATAATAGGTACAAAGTATTGAGTACGTCTTTGTGCTTGTATAAGGGATATGGTCGGGAATGATTGGTGGAACAGTGATGCAAACCATCATTTTACATCGGGTGACAATTCGAGCCGACCGGAATAAAGAGTAATTTTTGAACAATGACTTGTTTTTTGGGTACATGTACAAATAACATGACAGAAAAGGTTGTTACTTGGAATTTACAAATCTAACATTCTACCCTAAACGGTGAATTAACTTTCTGTTATTTCAAAATTTTCGGGTGGAGAAAGCAAGAAAACGTCTGGACAAGTGGGAAGAAATAAGAGAGCCTCTTCGGAACGACTAAAAGTAATTTCTATTCCGAATTATTGGATTAATAATATCCCGAACATAGAGACAGAAATTCTGTCTTCATTTGACTTCTTTAACCACTTCTGCTTCTGTCGCATAGATTAAGATATGAATGTGGGATCAACTGCACACCCTTTGCAGTTTCGTATTGAAGTTATTAGCTTTACACAACATCTCGTTCAACATTCTATTGTTATATTTGTAGGAATTGGTTCAAATAATTAACCAAAAATTGGAAAATGAAAAAGTGTGTAAAAGTGGAAAATGAAAAGGTGTGACCATGTATCAACTTCAACCAAATATTCGGACTTGATCCGATGGTCAAATTACAAAAGTAAATAGACCAACTTGTTTTACTCGTCGAGCAGATTGTCGTGTTATATTTGGAATCTCGAAACCAATTTCGGATGAATGCAAAATTACGGACCAAAGTTTGAAAAAATGAAGTATTGCAACTTTCCGAAAGGATGCATGTTTTGACCCGTACTACTTCATTTGCACCCTTTCTACATCTATAAATAAGACCCTATGGACCTGATTTTAGGTACACTAATTGCATTGAGTATTCATTTTCTTCTTGCAATTCTCTCATTTCTAATTTCATAGCATTTTCATGCATTTCTTTTGTAGAGGGAAAATTCTGTGAAAAGTTTGTCTGTTTCTTGTGGTTTGAAGTGCTCTACCACAAGTTGTGAATTCATTGTATTTTAGGAGACAAGTGTCATTCACCGTGAGCACCGTAGTGGGGTAATTTGTCTTAAAGAAAGAGATAACGTCTCGCCTTGAATTATTCTCTATTCCTTCTTAATCCTTGTTTTGCGTAATCTTTACACAGAAACTCTGTCCAAATTTCCATTCATATAAATTGTGTTTTGATCACGCTCTTGCGGGTTAAAATTGGTCAAATAAATATATCAAAAATCAACCCTTACATAACCCTTTTTATAAGTCGTCTCCAATAAATTTAAGACAATTTTTTATCTTTGTGGTTGGTTGTGGAGAACCATTACTTTGTTTGAATAGTGCTTTATGTACTATCCCTCCACCGATATTATCATCATTTTGTTGAACTTTTGTTTGTGTAACAGAAATGACTATCATCGGGATTTCGTCAAGTCAAAATGGTTCAAATAATGTGGTACCACCCGTGACCATACCGTTGCATAATACTACTATCCCACATGGGGAAAAGTCGAAATTTTTTGCAGGAGTAGACTGCAAGAGGTGGCAACAAAAGATGTTGTTTTATCTCACCACTCTTAATTTGGCTAAATTTCTAAAGGAAACTGCATTGACTATACAAGAAGGGAAAAATAATCGTGAATCGATTATTGCTTTAGATGCATGGAAACACTCAGACTTCCTATGCAAGAACTATATCTTAAACGGATTGGATAATACACTAGATGGGGTGTATAGTTCAAAAGAATCAGCCAAAGAACTATGAGATTCTTTGGAGACAAAGTACAAGACCGAGTATGCTGGAACAAAGAAGCTCATTGTCCGCAAATTTTTGGACTACAAGATGGTGGATCCAAAATTGTGATTAGCCAAGTGCAAGAGATTCAAGTCTTGTTGCATGACATCCATGCCGAGAAAATGGAATTGAGTGAACCATTCCAAGTGGTTGTCATTATTGAGAAACTCTCTCCTATGTGGAGAGATTTCAAAAATTATCTCAAGCACAAATGCAAAGAAATGAATTTGAAAAAATTGATTGTGCACTTGAGGATTGAAGAGGACAATCGAAAAATCGAACGAAGGCCATTGATCAAGATTGTGCAAATTTTGTTGAAATGGAATCAAAGGCAACAAATAAGAAACGAAAGGCTCCTAATTATGTATCGCGAAGAGACAATTCCAAGAAGGCTAAGAAGTTCAAAGGGAATTGTTACAAATGTGGCAAGGCTAGATATCGTTCAAATGAATGTTGAAAGCCAAAGAAGAATGCTCAAGCCCACATTGTTGCAGATAACACTCTATCCGATGGACTGCAAGAAATGAGTTTATCTGCAGTAGTGTCCGAATGCCCTAGAGAATGGTGGATTGACACCAGCATTACCCGCCATGTATGTGCAGACAAGACGATGTTCTCCAACTTTCAAGAATTGAATGGGGAACAACAATACATGAAAAATTCTACAAGTTTCAAAGTTGAAGAACAAGGCAAAGTCACTTTGAAGATGACATCCGGGAAAGAACTCGTCTTCAACAATGTCCTATATGTGCCGGATATACGAAAGAATTTAGTGTTCGGTTCTCTACTTAGTAAGAATGATTTTAAACTTGTATTTGTATCAGATAAATTTGTGTTGTCTAAGAATGAGATGTATGTAGGAAAATAATACATGTGTAATGGAATGTTCAACTTGAACGTTCTTACAATTGTACCGAAGCAAGTCGTTATGAATAAAACTATAAATTTCGTTTACTTGTTTGAGCCTTCATGTTTGTGACATAATCGATTAGGACATGTAAATTACAAATCGTTGCGCAAATTAATGAATTAAAGTTTAATTCTGGCGCATAAAATCAATCTTAATAATAAATGTGAAATATGTATTGAAGCAAAATTGACAAAAACACAGTTCCATTCGGTACAAAAGAACACAGCCCCTCTTGAATTGATCCATAGCGATATATGTGATCTAAAATTTATAAAAACTCGAGGAAGTAAGAAATACTTTGTGATATTTATTGATGATTGTACAAAGTTTTGCTATGTCTTTCATTTGAGAAGTAAAAACGAAGCCTTAGATGCATTCAAAACCTATAATGCTGAAGTTGAAACATAACTTGAAAAATGAATAAAGAATATTCGTAGCGATAAAGTAGGTGAATATGAAGCACCGTTTGAAGACTTTTGTTCTAAACATGAAATTGTTTATCAAACAATGACACTTTACTCTCCTCAATCAAATGGTGTTGCAGAATGCAAAAACCAAACACTTAAAGAAATTATGAATGCCATGTTAATAAGTTCGAGTTTACCACAGAATATGTGGGAGGAGGCTATTTTAACGGCAAATAGTCTTCTTAATAAAATATCTCTTAAAAAAATGAAAGAGACACCATATGAACTATGGAAATATCATCCTTTATCCTACCAATACTTGAAAGTATGGGGGTGTTTGGCTAAGGTTGAGGTACCTAAGCCTAAACAAGTTAAAATCGATCTTAAAATGATAGATTGCATATTTATTGGATACGCCAATAATAATAGTGCATATCGATTTTTTGTACACAAATTCGAAATACAAGACGTACACGAAGGGACCATAATTGAATCAAAAAATGCGACATTTTTTGAAAATATTTTTCCTTACAAAGATAAGGAAAATACGAGTTCTAACAAGAGAACATATGAATCTATCAATGGAACTTCAAATGAGAAAGAACTAAGGCGTAGTAAAAGGGCTAGAACTTCCAAGACGTTTGGCCCAAATTTTCAAACCTATATGGTAGAGGATGATTCAAAGACTTTCGATGAAACAATGTCTACACCGGAAGCACTGCATTGGAAAGAAGCTATCAATAATGAGATAGATTCTATAATGCAAAACCATACATGAGAGTTGATTGATTTACCTCCCGGTAATAAGCCTTTAGAATGCAAATGGATATTCAAAAAGAAATTGAACCTTGACGGATCCATTGATAAATATAAGGCTAGATTAGTTGCTAAAGGATACAGACAAAAAGAATGACTTGACTTCTTTGATACCTATTCACCTGTGACTAGAATCACGTCGATAAAGTTGTTAATTGCAATTATGACAATACACAATCTTGAGATTCATCAAATGGATGTAAAAATAACATTCCTAAACAGTGAGTTAGAAGAGGAGATTTACATAGAGCAACCTGAAGGGTTCGTTTCTCCTAACCAAAAACATAAAGTGTGTAAACTTGTTAAGTCTTTATATGGATTAAAACAGGCTCCTAAACAATGATATCAAAAGTTTGACAAAAAAATGTTGTCAAATGGATTCAAGATCAACGAATGTGACAAATGTATATATATTATACATATACCGAATGCCTATGTAATTGTATGTCTATATGTGGACGACATGTTAATAATGGGCAATAGTCACGAAATGTTGCTAATACCAAAAATATGCTAACAAAGCATTTCGATATGAAAGATATGGATGTGGCAGATGTAATACTAGGGATTAAAATCTCTAGAACGCAGGATGAAATTGTACTTTCACAATCTCCCTACATAGAAAAAGCACTTAAGAAATTTGACGTGTTTAAGGAAAGTCCCGCGAGAACTCCTCTTGATCCGAGTATGCACTTAGTCAAGAATACGGGAGAAAGCATATCACAACTAAGGTATTCACAAATAATTGGCAGTCTTATGTATATTATAAACTGCACTCGATCGGATATTGCTTTTGCGGTGAATAAATTTAGTAGATTTACAAGTAATCCAAACCGTGATCATTGGAAAGCTCTGACGAGAGTTCTAAGGTACTTGAAATATACCTTAACCTATGAATTACACTTTACAAAATATCATGCGGTACTAGAAGGATATTGTGATGCGAATTAGATATCCGATATGAAGGATTCTAAGTTCACTAGTGGTTATGTATTCACCATTGGTGGAGCTGTTGTATCATGGAAATCAACAAAGCAAACGTGCATAGCTCGATCAATGATGGAATCTGAGTTTTTGCTTTGGACAAAGCTGGAGAAGAAGCAGAATGATTTCGAAATTTCTTAGAAGATGTTCCATGTTGGCCCAAGCCAGTACCTGCGATAAGTATACATTGTGATAGTCAATCAGTAATTGAAAGGGCTCGAAGCAGCATGTATACGTCTAGACATATTCGTCGTAGACACAACACCATTAAGCAACTGATCTCAAATGGTGTTATTTCCATAAATTATGTGAAATCAAAGGAGAATATTGTCGATCCACTTATGAAAAGTTTGCTTAGAGATAAAGTGTGTTGCCTATCGAGAGGAATGGGATTAAAGCCTACCATGTAAGAGTTTTTACGATGATAACCCTACCTTGTTAACTGGAGATTCCAATATCTTGGTTCAAATGGACAACGAAGTTGTGAAAATTTCATGAAGCACTTAGGAAATTAGAATTCCTAACTTATTCCTATAATACTAAAGTGATTTCTGCAGAGTGGATAGAGGCTAAGATTATCTTTTAATGATTCCTATATCTTGATAAAGTCAAGTGGAGTAGGGTATAATACTCTTAATAGGAGGTCACCTATGTAAGTGTGAAGTGTGGCTGCTTCGATAAGAATTGTTTAAAGTTTGAATTCTCTAAACACTTATGAAACCAAGAAGAGTTAAGGGCCAAAATGAACCAAGTCATGAGACCTAAGTACAAAATAGGGAAGATATCTGTGTGAGTACTGTTATCTTGACTTACACCAAAGGCCGAGTGGTTCAAGACCTATGGTTCACCAATTAGCCGAGTAAGTCCGATAGTATTTCACTAAGGGAGGTTCAAGGCCAGAAGCCACCATCTCTGATGCAGTATTTTTTCGCACCCTATCTACATTGCATCATATCATCGCATTTTCATATGCGTACTCGAATTTCCATTCATGTGGGGGATTGTAGGAATTGGTTCAAATAATTAACCAACAATTGGAAAATGAAAAGGTGTGTAAAAGTGGATAATGAAAATGTGTTATTTGGAATCTCGAAATCAATTCCGGATGAATGAGAAATTGCGGACCAAAGTTGGAAGAAATGAAGTGTTGCAACTTTTCGAAAGGATGCATGTTTTGGCTCACACTACTTTATTTGCACCATTTCTACATATATAAATAAGACTCTATGGACATGGTTTTGGGTACACCAATTGCATTGAGCATTCAGTCTCCTCTTGCAATTCTCTCATTTCTAATTCCATAACATTTTCATACATTTCCTTTGTAGATGGGAAATTTTGTCAAAAGTTCGTTGGTTTCTTGTGGTTTGAAATGCTGCTACCACAAGTTGTGAATTCATTGTATTTTGGGAGACAAGTGTCATTCACTGTGAGCACCGTAGGGAGACAATTTGTCTTGAGGAAAGAGATAACGTCTCGCCTTGGATTATTCTCTATTTTTACTCCTTCTTAATCCTTGTTTTGCATAATCGTTATACCAAAACTCTGTCCAAATTTTCATTCATATAAATTGTGTTTTGATCACGCTCTTGCGGATTAAAATTGGTCAAATAAATATATCAAAAACCAACCCAACCCTTACATAACCCTTTTTATAAGTCATCTCCAACAATATTCTGTTAGATATTTATATAATAAATATATTATTTGAAAAACAAAACTAACTTATATGAAGGGCTTAATTGGTGGAAAGTATGAAATTCATGAGTTCAAGTCACTTCACAGGCGATTATTAAATAATTTTTTTATTATATATATCTTTTGAAGTACATTTGGGAGCTCTAAAATCATTTAAAATTATTACATAAGTGGTTTGTTTGATCATTGTATCTTGAGAATGATTGTCCAAAGAGGTTGCAACAGTTAATGACAGGCAATTTCACTCTAGAACATCGTGTTATTACGAGACTTGATCAGTCAATAAGTTTTATTTTCTCCATTTTACTGCTCTACAAATTACTGCAACTAGTTATTATCCAACATACTTCTCACAAATAAAAGTTTTGGTAAATTTTGAAACAGGTTGATGTTAATGTAATTGAAATTTGTTAAAAAATTGTGGGTCCCATGAAATTTGATATAAGTTTTAGGATTTTTTTTATCAAACAAACATTTATTCCGTTCCACGTAAGGTTGGATTACACTACAAATAATTTTCGTCAGACCGTTGATCTAATGTCTAACAAATGTTGTGTCACACATTTCATCAATTACGTGGAATTGAGTATTAATTCTCCAACCGTGCTCCTTGAAAACAACCCCTCCTCCAATAGTGGTGCTCCTGTTTTTGGACCTGTTCATCTGGCTTTTTTGTTAATTCTGAGCACACAATATATTCAAGTCGAAATAAAAATATAAGTTGAATGGTGAAATCGAAATTAATTGATTGACGTGAAATGAATCTATTATTGGGTGATCGATCATTTTTTTCTTTTTTTAAATTGTATGCAAATGTGATTGAAATCATAACATGTTTGATAGCCAAATGATATTTAGAAAAAATAAAGTACAATCTTTAGAGGATGGTTTCAACCTCACCTCTAGCATAATAAGCCTCTATTTGATCGAACCTTTTAAATTATAAGCTGATTAAATTTAATTTTAATCACATTTTATAGGATTCAACTATTTATACGAAGTGTATCCAATTGAGACTTTTGAAGATTTTGATGGAATTCTTTTAAGCGATGACTTCTATTGACCTCAAAAAAATTACTTCAAACGTGGCCAACAGATCTCAAAACATCTCACGTCTACGCAAGCCCTATTCCTGTACACTAGGACAAACCGTTAGTCACACGTGGCCTTCTCCAATGGGGTAGAGACGATCATGCGTACTTCAACGATCAAGTCAGTTGGTAAAGAAAACATATAAGTGTAAGAGGACTTTAAACGTGAGCCCTCAATATGTAAAAAGAGGGTCGATTTTTTTGGGAATAAAACAGTGGTATGACTAAGTTATAGTTCGAGAAACTAAACTTTCATTACTTTTGAATGACACAAAATGTGAGCTTTTATAGTAGATGAAAGTGAGTAAGAACCATTGGATGAAGGAACACGAAGCCTTATCTTAGTGATTGTGAACTCTTATCATATATATCAATCCATTTAATGTTATGACCACCTACAATCCTAAATCTGACATGTAAGACTAGGATTGGCTCATTGACTGATTAGAGCCACCTATGCTGAGTGTTGTCACATCACCCGTTTGCTAGGAGATTTTATATGAATATCTTCCCAGAGTTGCCTCTACCAACCTCGTCTCGTCCTTGGGGGCTCAGCTCTTTATGTGGGTTTGGTCAATAGGAGTTCAGCCAATTTGCCATGTGCAGAATGATGTGGAGTGTGGGCCGAAGTTTTCTCGCCTATGCAGCCACCACCGAGCAAGGCCTAGAGCCCTCGTTGAAAGAGGCTTAAAAACTTCTGTGGATTTCGTGGACTTTTCATAGATTTGTATAGAATTAGTTGAAGTCTTTCGTAGACTTCTATAAACTTTCATTTTAAGCCCTATTTAGCTTCATTAAATTAAAATTCATTTTTCTCACTCTTCTTATCAATCACACATTCTCCAATAAAATAATATTATGCGTAAACCTAAAAAAAAATTCTTTAATTTTAACTACGCATATTTCAAAAAATTACTATTCGTTTCATTATAATTTGAAAAAATGGAGCCAAAACAAGGGTTAAAACTTTTGTAGATTTTTGAAGAATTTAAAAGACTTTTTGAAGACTTTCATTTGAAATAGAATTCACGTGGATCTAGTGCAATAATGTAAAATTCTCACATACAAGGTTGTAGTTCCTACAATTTCTCTTCCCTATCCTCTATTAGGCCTGTGCGCGGTTTGGTTTGGATTGGTTTTGATGGTTTTGACTCCAACTTGAAATCAAAACCAATCCACTCTAACTCTTAAATCGAACAGAACCGAACAAAATTGGTTCAGTTAATCGGTTTGGATTTTTAGTTCCAATTGAATTTTTAAAAAAATGTCCAAGTTTTGGGCCCAATTAGATAACAAAAACTAAAATAACTAAATAACTTTATATTATAAGAATTATTGACTAACAAATAAAATCAGGTTGCTAGAGATAGATTAACAGAAAACTTAAGAATTTTATTGCATTTATGTACATTATGTAATCTGACTACCTAAGTAGGAAAAAAAGACTAAGTATAACATAATGGGATTATGAAAGAAAGTTTTCAATACTATTACTTACCAACAACATTATAGTTTAGAGGGAATCATGATATAGTTATGAGATTAGGGTTTATCTTTTAATTTTTATTTTTCTTAAAAAAAAGGTAAGTATATAAGTGAGTTGTGTTGGTTCGGTTAACTAGCGGTTTGAGGCTTCAAACCATAATCAAACCAAAGCACCATAGTTTTTTTTAAATGAAAACAAAACTAAACCAATTACCCGTGTCAAACTGACCCGAGTCAGTTCGATTTGATTGGTTTGATCGATTTTTCAATTTTTTGCCCAGATCTATCCTCTACTCATGTTATAAAAAAAATTATACTAAATAGAATAAAAATTTAAGACCTTAATTATATAAATAAGAATCAAATATATATTTTTCACAAAAAAATAATGAAAAAAAAGTTATACGAATCTAATTTAATTTTTTTTTTTATAAAAAATAGAGAGAAACAATAAGAGAGAGAAAGATACATGGAAACAAATAAAATCAATAGAAAAAAATAAATTATAATCACATTTCTAATGTTAGTATAAAGAAAAATGAAGGAAACGTATTGAAAAAAAAAAAGATTTTTTTATGTGAAAGTCTCCCAAAATTTCATGACTAATGAGAGACAAATTTTGAGATTTTATATGAGTACTTTTTGCTTAAAATTTAGTATTTCAAATACTTTTATAAAAGCCTCTAGAAGTCATTAAAATTTAAATACTTCAAAACTTATAGAAATTTCTAAAAAATTTTAATTGAATACATCGTGACTTTTATATGATCTGACAAAGTCTACATTAAATATCCTAAACTTTTTAAATTCTAAAACATCATTAAAAATCTCAATTAAATACACCCCTTAATCTCAAAAATCTTCATTTAATAGGGGCTAAATATACTTTTAAAAACGAAAAATGTCTACCTCCCATTTTACCAAATTATTTTGTCAAACACCCGTGCATGTGCATGGCAAGTGGACGCTATGAAACTCTTCCAACACACCCCATAGTCAAGACAAGTGTACTTGCTTGTTAAAACAAATGTCATGAGAACTAAGCCTTTTATATATGCTATGTTCGTCTAAACTTAATAGGAATATTGTAGGAGGAATAATATTGAATCTTATAAAATGTATGAATAATAAACATGTAGTATTTAAGAAATGTATAATCAATATTGAAATTTCACCGAGCAAAAAATTGTCAAGCAGTGTATTCATGCATCGTCATGTCGATCGCCTAATCGACTAGACAACTATATTAAATAATGTTATTTAGTCTCATTGGAGTTATAATTCTAGTTTATATGATGCGACATTAAATGATAAGTAAGTCATTTAATTTTACATTTCATTTAGCACATCACCTAATTATTTAATGCCACATTAAATGACTTACTTGATTGTAGACAACTTGAATTCAATACAATATTACAAACATTAATTCAGAATTGACGATAGCAGCTTTTAAATTCCAACTCTCAACTACATATTGAATGCTTACAATCAAACTTGAGGTGAACCTGTTTCTCTCTACACATTGAAAGTAAAAATGGCGCAATCTGGAGATGGACTCAATCGACCTGCCGATGAATTAAGCTCAGACCTCGAAAAGGTGCTATCGAACACTAGTTTGCCGTGTCTGAAGCGGCTGGTGATGGCATCATGGATTGAAATAAAAACCCTATTTCGACTTGCTGCACCTGCAATCATGATGTACTTGATTAACAATTCCATGATCAATGCTACCAGGATCTTATCTGGTCACCTTGGCAATCTTGAGTTTGCAGCTACGAATCTTGGCAACAACGGCATTCAACTATTTGCCTTTGGCCTTCTTGTACGTACCTACGTACTCATCTCTAACTCAACAATCGAGTAAAATACATGTCTTATTATGCCCGTTTGTTAAATTTGTGTACATGTAATAGTAATGACCCATGAATTTGACTTG
Source organism: Olea europaea var. sylvestris (assembly GCF_002742605.1). Classification (NCBI taxonomy): domain Eukaryota; kingdom Viridiplantae; phylum Streptophyta; class Magnoliopsida; order Lamiales; family Oleaceae; genus Olea; species Olea europaea. The sequence continues at coordinate 480,481 of NW_019229586.1, forward strand.
CACGTAAGAGTTATACTAGAATTAGAATTTAAATTTTTAGATGAGACGATTTAACTAATGCACGTATGTCATGCAGCTAGGAATGGGAAGTGCGGTCGAAACCTTATGTGGTCAAGCATATGGTGCCGGGAGATATGAAATGTTAGGCATCTATTTACAAAGAGCAACTGTGGTTCTTTTCTTGTTCAGTCTTCCAATAACCTTAATCTATATATTTTCGAAACAAATCTTAATTGTCATCCATGAATCAAAAGACGTGGCATCACTGGCAGCAGTGTTCGTCCACGGCCTCATCCCACAGCTTTTTGCATACACCGTCAACTTTCCAATACAAAAATTTCTTCAAGCACAGAGTTTAGTACACCCCAGTGCTTATATTTCATTGGCCACTGCTGGGGTGCATGTACTCTTATCCTGGGTTGCAGTGTACAAGATCCGTCTTGGATTAACTGGGTTATCGATGGTATTGAGTTTTTCTTGGTGGATCATTGTTGTGGCCCAGTTTGTTTATATCTTATTGAGCCCAAAATGTAAGCCCACTTGGAATGGATTCAAATGGGAGGCTTTTAATGGGCTTTGGGAATTTATGAAATTATCAATTGGCTCAGCAGTGATGCTGTGCTTAGAAACGTGGTACCTTCAGGTACTAGTCTTGATTGCAGGACTTGTTGAGAACCCTGAACTTGCCTTGGATGCACTTTCGATATGGTATGTAAGATTATTTTCTTTCTATCTCATCCGTTAAATTTATACACGATAATCGAAAATTTTTATCGTACGAACTTGAATGCATATACTATAGAACATTTCAAGCTTGACTGAGTTAATTAATATTTAACAAAAAAACGACATTGTAGCATACCTTGATTTGATCTTGAATTTTGTGCAGCTTGTCAATAAATAGCATATTATACATGATTGCTATAGGGTTCAATGCTGCTGCTAGGTCAGTTAATCTAGCAATTTATACTCTTTATGACATGTTTGGTTAGATAAAATAGATAGTATTGCACGATATTTAAATTAAAAATAAATTAAGATTTTAATAACTATATCATTTGATAATTTTTAATACGTTTTCAATCAATTTGAGATTAACAGCGTTCGAGTGAGCAATGAGCTTGGAGCAGGGAACCCTAAGTCAGCAGCCTTTTCTGTTTTCGTGGTCAATCTTGTTTCATTCATTCTTGCCGTGATGGTTGCTGCAGTCATATTATCACAACGTCATGTAATTAGCTACATATTCACGGGTGGCGAAACGGTGGCTAATGCAGTATCAGAACTCTGTCCATTCTTATCAATTACCATCATTCTCAATGGTATCCAACCTGTCTTGTCAGGTAATAACTCGACAAACATTTACTCCATCAAGCCTTATTGGCCTCGATATTTATTTAATCAAAATTATTGGTTTATAGAATTGAAAATGATAAAAGAAAACACATGTTAAAATGTTTGTTAATTACTCCATTTGGTTGTTCAGTATAATGTACTAAATGCACTATCGTTGTTTCCTTTTTCAAATGTTTGTTGATATGCCTTTGAGGAAACTGAAGGGGTGGCTGTTGGCTGTGGATGGCAAGCATTTGTTGCCTACGTAAATATTGGGTGTTACTACGTTGTGGGAGTTCCACTTGGTTGTCTTTTGGGGTTCAAATTCCACCTCGGCATAAAGGTACAAGAAATAACCAACATATTTAATATGTTTGATAATAGGTACTAACTACTAAGTATTAAATACATTTTTTTGTTTATATAGGGAATATGGTCTGGAATGATTGGAGGAACACTGATGCAAACCATCATTTTGCTTTGGGTGACATTTCGAGCCAACTGGAATAAAGAGGTATTTTGAATTGTTTATTGGGTAGGTCTACAAGTGATATGACATTAAATGTGGTTATTTTTTTATTTTTATTTAGAATTTATCACCCTGAATGGTGAATTTCCTGTCATTTCAAAATTTCTTAAATTTGCAGGAATATTCAAATGAATTAATTCTAAGAAATAAATAAATAACGAATTTTCAGGTGGAGAAAGCAAGAAAACATTTGGACAAGTGGGGAGAAACAAAAGAGCCTCTTTCAAATGACTAAAAGTGGTTACTATACCAAATTATTGGTTTAATAATATCTCAAATATTGGGACAGAATGTTTAGTCATCTCGTCTTCTTTCTGAATTCTCGTGGATGTAATCGTCCAAATTCCAATGACTTTCTTCTTTTGGCTTCTCTAATCACTTCCGCATGTGTCGCATCTAGATGTGAAAATTAAGTTATGAAAGTTGAATCGAAGTAGACGATATTTTCAATAATATTATGACATGCTTGTGTAACATCTTTAGAGTTTCATATAGAAGTTATTAGCTTTGTACAACATTATAACTTCAAGTAAATTATGATAAAATTGATGTTAATGCGTTTTTAAAAGTTGATCAAAGTTGCAGATCCTTAAAAATTTGTGGTTAAAATTGAAATTTGATTGTTAAAATTTCTAATACAATTGTTGATTTTTCATTTTTTATCAAACAAGCAGTTATTCTACTCAATTTTTGGCATGAACAATACTCGAATCAATTGATTAATTCAAATTATTCGCATTGCCTTAGCCGAAGCGGATAATTTCAATTTCGGTAGAGGTGGGTTAGGGATGAATTACATTTCAAATTATTTTCGACCGTTGATTAAGTGTCTAACAAGTGTTGTAACGTGGAATTGATTATTAAAGTTGATCACAATAAAAATATAAGTTGAATAGTTGAATTAAAGTAAATCGAATGTTAATGATTAACATGAAATAGATCTGTAATTTGGGTGACGGATCATTGATAACCAACAAATTTTTTTCAATAATTAATCGTTACAAATAGATATCAAATAATTCTTGTAGTGATGATTATCTGCTCTAGAGAATGTACAAGCCAATTAGAAATGCTGAACAAATAGGGTTTAAAAAAAAGGAAAAAAAAATGTGATTTGGCAGTCCGTGAATGAGTGTTTTTATGTGTCTTTTTTTTTCAATTTTTAATGAAAACCTATCAAGTGTTGTCTAAAAAAAAATTTTAAAAAAATCTATCATTGAATTTGATTGTGTAACGTGATTTAAATAATTACACTTCGTCATTTAAAAAAAAAAGGAAAATTAACAAAATATCAAATTCATATGTTGTCATGTCGGTCACCTAATGAAAACATAAACAGAATATTTTATTATATTGTGTTGATCTGGATTGAACATAAATATAATAATGGATTCTCATTCTGACTGGATATGATGCTTATGTGACGAGTCATATGATGACGCATAAAATGATAAGCTACTCTTTAGTAATCGTTCATTTAACTTTTTTTTTCATACTCATTTTTAACCATGCATTCTAAAAATAAAATATTTTTTTCATAAATCTAAATTTTTTCATATTTTCTAACCACATATTTTCCAAAAATTACTATTTAAAAACCCCACTCTTCTAAAAATAAAGGTTGTTAAACAAGGGCTAAATGAAAGGATAAAGCTCACTTTATTGACTTTATTGTTAAATATTATGTGAAAATTTTGGCATTACTTTTGTTTTTACTTCTATTTCATACAGAAGCTACTTTTGTTTTTACTTCTTTTTCATGCAGAATAGCTTCCTTCGTAAACTACCTTAATATTTTTTTTTTGAATTTGGGAGAGTTTGGTCAATCAATGTATTTGATTAAATAACACTGTTTCAATGTTTGTTGGTCAAACGATCCTAAATTATAAAATACAATAAACAAATAATATTAAATGTTCAAATCACCTTCACCATAGAAAAGACTCAAACACTCCTTTCAATCTAATTAGATTCATAAATTCATCTACAAAAGGCATCACGTGCACTCTCTGTGCTTGTTGTCCTAAAATCTTGTTATTCACTTATCTTCACCAATATTTTGAGCATTTGAACAAGAATTTTCGTTTTCATATTACGTACATTGAATTTTTTACTATATTTGAAGAAAAAAGAAATGTATTTTTTAGAAATCTCATGTATATTGGTACTTTTATTGTTGAATATATTAAGAAATGATATTTTAGTTAATTTTATTTTTGCATTTGGTATATTTTTGTACTATTAGCAACTATTAGACGATAATGGTACTCCAGCCGTTATCTGTGATATAGAACGACGTTACAGTCGTTATCTTCCATAAAAATATAAAAGTGATATTCAAAAATTAAATATTATTTATTTGATAGCAATTAATTTTAAAATTTAAAGGGTATCAATTATTTATACATGTTTACATATGTAACGACACTTGTACCGATTTCATAACAATGACTTGCATTTGTGCTGTTCTCTTTTTTCATATTGATTAAGTAATGAGCATATCTCTAAAATTTTGTAAATGACATGTCCATCTTATAACTTAAATGAGTTCAATCTATTGAATATCGAGGGGCTCAAAAAGGTCGTGGCTACTAATACTCTTGTTTATACACCTATGCCATTTTGTTAATTTCTCCAATATTTTATTTCTTTTTCAGTGCAACGACTTCAAGCATTGGACCCCCTAATTTGATAGAGTCGAAAATGTTAGTTATGCAAAAAAAAATCAACATGATTGATATAGATTATATGATATCGAGTGAATGATAACATTAATCATGACATACATACGTTAGAAAATATAATTAATGAGCATATCTTTCAAATTTTTTAATGACACGACCATCTTACAACATAAATGAGTTCAACTCATTGAATATAGAAATCCGAACGGATTGTGACTGCTCATACTCGTGCTTATGGATAGAACGGCACACGTGCCATTTTGTTGATTTCTTCAATATTTTGCTCAATTTCCACAGAAATGACCTCGAACATTGGACCCCTAACTTAAGAAATTCAGAAATGTTAGTTATATGACAAATATCGATAGGATTGATATGGATTATATGATATTGAGTGGGTGACATCACAAGTCATAATTTACATTCATTAGAAAATATAACTAATAAGTATATCTCTCAAATTTTATAAACATCACGTCCATCTTGCAACATAAATAATTTCCACTTATCGAATATTGGGTCGTGATTGCTCATACTTGTGTTTATAGATAGAGCGGCATGTGTGACGTTTAATGGCACTTGTATCGCTCTATTGATTTCTCCAATATTTTACTTCATTCTTACTACCAACGACCTCTAACATTGGACTTCCTAACTTAATAAAGTCCGAAAATGTTAGTTATGTGACAAATATCGATATAACTGATATAGATTATATGATATCGAGTGGGTGATATCACAATAGGATCTACATTCGTTAGAAAATATAATTAATAAGTATATCTCTTAAATTTTATAAACGATATGTCCATCTTGCAACATAAAAGAGTTCAACTTATCGAATATTGGGGCTCGAATGGGTCTTGACTGCCATACTTGTGCTTGTAGACAGAACGGTACACGTGACGTTTAATGACACTTGTGCCATTTTATTGATTTCTCTAATATTTTGCTTTATTTCCACCATAACTACCTCGAGTGTTGGACCCCCTAACTTAAGAAAATAAAAAAATATTAGTTATGTGACAAATATCGATATAATTGATATAGATTATATAACATCGAGTGGATAACATCACAAGTCATGATCTACATTCATTAGAAAATATAATTAATGAGCATATTTCTCAAATTTTGTAAACGGCACATCTATCTTGCAATATAAAAGAGTTCAACTTATCGAATATTAGGGCTCGGACAGGTCGTGGCTACTCATATTCGTATTTATAGACAGAACGGTAGACGTGACGTTTAACGACATTTGCGTCATTCTGTTGATTTCTTCAATATTTTACTTCCTTTCCACAGTAACGACTTCAAACGTTGGATCCACTAATTTAAGAAAGTAAAAAATATTAGTTATGTGACAAATATCGACAGGATTGATATATATTATATGATATCAAGTGGGAGACATTACAGGTCATGATTGATATTCGTTAGAAAATATAATTAATGAGCATATCTCTCAAATTCTGTAAATGGCACGTCCATTTCGCAACATAAAAGAGCTCAACTTATCGAATATCAAAACTCGGATAGATCGTGGCCACTCATACTCGTGTTTATAGACAGAACGATACAAATGTCGTTTAACTATCATTGCATCGTTCTATTGGTTTCTCTGATATTTTGCTTATTTTCTAATGCAATAACCATAAAGATTGGATCTTTTAACTTAAGAAAGTCAAAAATGTTGATCCATGACAAAGAACAGTTGAATTAACTTAGATTATATGATATTAAATAGGTGAAATCATAAGTTATTGTATTGATCCGTTAGAAAATATAATTAAGGACCCAACTTTTGTAAATTAAATGTCTATCTTACAACTAAAATGAGTTCAACTTATTAGCTCTCGAGATATGGATCGATCATGACTACTTATACTTGTGTTTATAAACAAAAGACACAAGTGTCATATAATGGCCCTTGTACCGTTCTGTTGAGTTCTCAAATATTTTACTTCTTTTTCACTACAACGACCTCAAGCATTGGACTCTCTAACTTAATAAAGTCAAAAATGTAAGTTATGTGACAAATATCAGTAGAATTGACACGGATTATATGATCTTGAGTTAGTAGAATCACGAGTTATTATTTACATTCGTTACAAAATATAATTAATAAGTATATCTCTCAATATTTTGTAAATGACGTGTCCATCTTACAACTTACATGAGTTCAACTTATCGATTATCGAAGCTCAAACAAGTCGTGACTGCTCATACTCGTATTTATAAACAAAACGATACAAGTGTCGTTTAACTGCACTTGTGTAAACGACACTTGTGTCGCTATGTTGATTTCTCCAATATTTTACTTTTTTTCCACTGTAATGATTGCAAACAATGAACCCACTAATTTAAGAAAGTCAGAAATATTAATTATGTGATAAATAATGGTTGAATTGACAGATTATATGATATCGAGTGGGTGAAATCATGAGTAATTATCTACTTTCATTATAAAATAAAATTAATGAGCATATATCTCAGATTTTGTAAACAGCATGTCCATCTTGCAACTTAAATGAGTTCAGCTTATTAAATATCAAGGCTTGAATGGGTTGAACCTATTTATACTCGTGTTTATAAATAAAACGACACAAGACAAGTGTCGCTGAACGGCACTTGTTAAACAACACTTGTGTCATTCTATTGATTTCTCCAATATTTTGTTAATTTGCCAATACAACGATTGCAAGAATTGAATCTTTTAACTTCTCTTGTACGATTCTCATGAATAAGTTTTGTATCGTTATAACGTCACTTTTATTGTTCTCTTAAATCTTTTCATAACCCAGTAACAGTACAAGCATTATTCTCATGGACTTATATTACAAACATACAGTTATACCGTTTTAATAGATGATCTCATCTCAGTAATGGTACAAGCATCAATTTCTACATAGTAACGATGCTTATGTCATTTTCATGAACAAGTTTGTATATAATTAAAACGTCACTTGTACCATTCTCTTAGATCTTTTCATAACTCAATAACAGCACCAGTGCCATTCTCATGCACTTATTTTTTTGACAAATAACGACAAAATGACACGAGTGTCGTTTTGTTCACAGTAACAACACAATAGCCACTCTCATGGACAAGTTATATTTCAATAACGGCACTTGTGTTGTTCTTTTAGAATTTTTCATTTCAGTAACGACACAAGTGCTATTCTCAAGGACCTTTCCATCCTCTAAATAGCACTTGTGCGGTTCTTTTAGAACATTTCATCTCAGTAATGACACAAGTGTCATTCTTGAGGACCTTTTCATCATCTTAACGGCATCTCACTAACAGCACAAGTGTTGTTCTAATGGACAAGTATGTTTATAAACACAATGACATTTTTATTGTTGTAATAGTCGTTCTTATCTCAATAATGGTACAAGTACCGTTCTCATAAACACAATTATAAATATAATGGTAATTTTTCTTACACTTCCGATTCTATTTTCTTGTGCTTACACATTTTAAAACTAATGACTATCTGTAATTTGGGCAACAACAAACTTTAATAGAGATACAAATCCTGAAGATTTCTAAAAATTTCATTATGAACGTGCCTCGTGATGAGAACCCAACTCCATGACTTTTGCGTGGATATGTATTTTCAACCTTCGGTGGAAAAATTATCATGACCTAATGCCTTCATCATTACTTTCCTAACCAACCATAATCAAACTACTCACTCCAAGGACTTCATTAATGGGATCGTATTCAGTGATCACCTAATATACAAGTTAAAATAAATCATCTTAAATGAATAATAATAGAAAGACAATGAATAATAAAAATAAAATCTGAAGAGACTAAAGCAAATCTATTGACATTAATAGAGAGAAATAGCATCAGCTCCAACTTCTATGTCGACATCAACCATGGCCTACCAACATTGAAGCATTAAAGTATCCAACCAACACCAAAACCAACATAAATAATGTTATAACAAAGGTTTGAGAATTAACCAATCCTTAATGAGCTAATGCCAAGCAAACAAGCAAAAACTCCCAAAAGAAGAAAGAACAAAATATAAAACTAGAATTTAGAATTTAAAGTGTTGTAAGATCAAAATCTCAATGTCTATATATTATAGTGCCGTGTTTCCCCACAAAAAGAGGTGTTGTTTCATGTTTAGGAATTCAGAATAAATTTTCTGCACTCAATTTTTGTCCATGAACCAAAAGTCGCATCACTAGCAATAGTGTTCGTCTATGGCCTCATCCCGTAGCTTTTTGGATTCACCGTCAACTTTCCAATAAAAAAATTTCTCCAAACACAAAGTTTAGCATTCCTCAATGCTTATATTTCATTGGCCACTATTGGGGTGCATGCACTCTTATCCTGGGTTGCAGTATACAAGATTGGTCTAGGATTAATTAGGCTATCGTGGTCGGAGCTTTTCTTGGTGGATCTTTGTCACAAACCCAATTTGTTTACTTACACAAATATCCTATATTTTGAGGTAGTTTTGAAAAAAATATGATAAAGTTGGATTAAATAATAAGTAGTTATACTTGAACGTAAAATATGCGATCAAACCTAATATCACGACAATCCACAAAAAGCATCCTCCAAACTAAAAATCAAATGAAAATTGAAAGGAAAAGGAAGAATCTTCCACAAATACACAAACATAATTTGTTCATTCTTCAAAGCTCTGGAAAAAGATCGACGCTATTTCAACATTGAAAGCTCTGGATAAAAGATCGAGAAAAACTTTCTACAATACTCACAAAATTACAGGTTTTTTATGTTTTGGAATTTTGTTATTTTAAGATTGTTTAATATTCTTTTTGTATAGATTATGAAAGTAACAACCGTAATTAACATTTCCAACTAAATAATCTTTCACTTACAAATTCTAACCATCATAGTTCATTGTCTATCTCACTTTTATTTGAATTTCGTGATTATGTTTTGTTTTAAATCTTATAATGTTAATTAACATTTATGAAGTTTCTTTTTGATTATTTTGTTACTGTGATTCGAAAAATATTTGAAAATAACATTTTTGAACTTGAGACTAAATGGATTGTGTAAATACATATGAAAAAATTAGCTTTGAATAAACTAAAATGATGCATGCAAGGTGTTTGACAAAATGAGAATGTGAAAAGTGACATTTTATCTCTTTTCTCAAAAAAGTCACATTATTTCATTGAAATAATTAACTAGATAAATATGTATGTATTTTTAAAATTTTGAACATACAAATTCTAGCCTTGTTTTATAACAATATATTTGAAAATAAAACTATGAATTAGTTAAATTGATGCATGCAAGATATTTTCTCAAGGAGAATGTGAATTCTATCATTTTTCTATATATATAAAAAAAAGTTAAAGTACTTCATTGGAGCAATTGACTAGATGCATATGTGTTCGTCTTTTAGAAATTTGGACATATGAATTCAAGCCTTGTTTTATGTTAATACATATGGAAAAGAAAACTTTAAATCAATTAGATTAATATATGCAAGGTGTTTGACAAAAGGTGTGCATTTTTGGAAATTTGAACATACGAATTCAAGCTTTGCTTTATGTTAATAAATATGAAAAAGAAAAACTTGAATTAATTACATTGATGCATGCAAGGTGTTTGTTAAAAGAGAATGTTAATTCTGTAACTTTTTTTTTATGAATTTTACAAAAAAAGTCACGGTATTTCATTGGAGTAATTAACTAGATGCACATGTGTGCATTTTTGAAAATTTGAACATATGAATTCAATCTTGTTTTATGATAATACATAAGAAAAATAAAATTTTGAATCACTTACCTTGATGCATCTAATGTGTTTACTTAAGGAGAATATGAATTTCGTTACTTTTCTATCCGTCACTTTTTAAAAAAAAAAAAATACAGTATTTCATTGAAACAACTAATTAGACGCATATACTTACATTCTTTAAAAATTTAAACATAAAGATTCAAGCCTTGTTTTATGTACATTGAATTAATTAGATTGATGCATGCAATGTGTTTGCTCAAGGAAAACGTGAAAATGTGACATTCTTTTCTAAAAAAAGTCACAATATCTTATTGGAGCAATTAACAAGACACATATGTGTGCATTTTTGAAAATTTGAACATACAAATTCAAGCATTGTTTTATGTTAATACCTATAAAAAAGAAAACTTTGAATCAATTACATTGGTGCATGCAAATGTTTGTTCAAGTAGAATTTGAATTCTGTCACTTTCCTATGAAAGGGTTGCATTCTGTCATTTTTCTCAAAAAAAAAAAGTCTCGGTATCTCATTAGAACATTAATTAGATGCATACGTGTGCATTTTTTTAAAATTTGAACATACGAATTCAAACCTTACTTTTGTTAATACATATGAAAAAGAAAATTTTGAATCAATTAAATTGATGCATGAAAGTTGTTCGAGAAAAAGATAATATGATTCTCAAAAAATTATATTATAACTTTGAATCAATTAAATTGATGCGTGCAAAGTGGTCGAGAAAAAGATAATACGATTCTCAAAAAAATTATATTACACCGTAACATTTTTAACACACAATTTCTTTGTAATCTTTTTGAAGGTATGGATAAAATTAATGTTTTCAATTGTTATGGAGGCAAATGGACAAAAGATAATGAATATATTAGTGACAAAATAATCCAAATTATTGTCCCACTAGATTGTACGCACAACAACCTTGAGTGCATGATATTTTCTATGATGAAACTAAGTGCATCAATATAGAAAATAAAAATACAATATAGAGTGAAGAAAACCTACCTTTGATAGATGTTTCAGATGATGTTTCTCTAACATTTTATTTCGAGCTTAAGAAGAATGATAAAGATCTTGCAAACTTTTCATTGTGCGTAGATGGGACAACGGTATAAAAAATTCACGAAACCGAATTTGTTAATAACATACAATGTTTGGAGGCTGTTGATTTTGAAAATATGATATGATGCAACTGTAGTTTTGTGAAGTTGTAATTACCTAGTATCGAAGAAATTGTTGATATTTATAATAATATATCGTGAGTTTAAGAAACGACAAATGAAGGAGGAAGTGGTATCATTTCAATAGTCACTATAGATAAATTTCAAAAGATAAAGTGTTCAAGAGCAAGACATTAGTTAAGAGAAGTATTCTAATATACGCAATGCGCAATAACTTTCAATTGAAGGTAAGTTAGTCAATAAAAAATATGCGTTGAAGTATATTGATGATATGTAAATTGACTTTTAGGACTTCAAGACTTGGTGGAATAGATATGTTCAAGGTAAGGTATATTAAAAAAGATTATATATGCTCAAATGCCATCATTTTGAGAGATTATCGTCAAAACAACCAGCTCAATCGTAAGAGAATTCATCATGTACAAGTACGTCTCAACAAAAACAACATACATTTCTGCATATATTATAAGTAACATGATGAATACATATGGAGTGTCAATGAGTT
>NW_019229587.1:0-3422 GCF_002742605.1 Olea europaea var. sylvestris
TCAATTCTTCGTACGCCGACAATCCAAGCGTTCCAAATATGCAAGTGCTCATTCTTTCGAAAAATGGTTGAACTCTCCCATACATCACGATGAAGTGGTGAGTTCAATCCGAAACGGTCGCTACATTTCCAAATAGTTCTTATGGGCCCAAAACGGACACTGTGTGCAAAAGTTACGCTCAATTCTTCGTCCGCCGACTCTCCAACCGTTCTAAATATGCAAGTGCTCATTCTTTCAGAAAACAGGCAAAATCCCTTGTACGTCACGATGAAGTGGTGAGTTCAATCCAAAACGGTCGCTACATTTCCAAAAAGTTCTTATGGGCCCAAAACGGCCACCGTGTGCAAAAGTTACCCTCAATTCTTCGTACGCCGACTCTCCAAGCATTCTAAATATGCAAGTGCTCATTCTTTCGAAAAATGATTGAACTCCCCCATATGTCACGACGAAGTGGTGAGTTCAATCCAAAACGGTCGCTACATTTCCAAAAAGTTCTTATGGGCCCAAAACGGCCACCGTGTGCAAAAGTTACCCTCAATTCTTCGTACGCCGACTCTCCAAGCATTCTAAATATGCAAGTGCTCATTCTTTCGAAAAATGATTGAACTCCCCCATATGTCACGACGAAGTGGTGAGTTCAATCCAAAACGGTCGCTACATTTCCAAAAAGTTCTTATGGGCCCAAAACGGCCACCGTGTGCAAAAGTTACCCTCAATTCTTCGTACGCCGACTCTCCAAGCATTCTAAATATGCAAGTGCTCATTCTTTCGAAAAATGATTGAACTCCCCCATATGTCACGACGAAGTGGTGAGTTCAATCCAAAACGGTCGCTACATTTCCAAAAAGTTCTTATGGGCCCAAAACGGCCACCGTGTGCAAAAGTTACGCTCAATTCTTCGTACGCCGACAATCCAAGCGTTCCAAATATGCAAGTGCTCATTCTTTCGAAAAATGGCTGAAATAACTCCTACGTCAGGAGAAAGTGGTTAGTTCAACCCAAAACGGTCTCTACATTTCCAAAAAGTACTTATGGGCCCAAAACGGACACTGTGTGCAAAAGTTACGCTCAATTCTTTGTACGCCGACAATCCAAGCTTTCCAAATATGCAAGTGCTCATTCTTTCGAAAAATGGCTGAACTCCCCCATACGTCACGACGAAGTGGTGAGTTCAATCCAAAATGGTCGCTACATTTCCAAAAAGTTCTTATGGGCCCAAAACGGACACCGTGTGCAAAAGTTATGCTCAATTCTTCGTCTGCCAACTCTCCAAGCGTTCTCAATATACAAGCTCTCATTCCATCGAAAAATGGCCAAAATCACTCGTACGTCACGACGAAGTGGTGTGTTCAATCCAAAACAGTCGCTATATTTCAAAAAAGTACTTATGCGCCCAAAACGGACACCGCGTGCAAAACTTGCGCTCAATTCTTCGTCCGTCGACTCCCCAAGCATTCTAAATATGCAAGTGCTAATTCTTTTGAAAAATTGCTAAAATCCCTCGTACGTCACGACGAAGTGGTGAGTTCAATCCAAAACGGTCGCTACATTTCCAAAAAGTTCTTATGGGCCCAAAACGAACACCGTGTACAAAAGTTACGCTCAATTCTTCGTCCGCTTACTCTCCAAGCGTTCTAAATGCGCAAGTGCTTATTCTTTTGAAAAATGGCAAAAATCCCTCGTACGTCATGATGAAGTGGTGAGTTCAATTCAAAACGGTCGCTACATTTCCAAAAAGTACTTATGGGCCCAAAACGGACACCGTGTGCAAAAGTTACACTCAATTCTTCGTACGCCGACAATCGAAGCTTTCCAAATACGCAAGTGCTCATTCTTTCGAAAAATGGCTAAACTCCGCCATACGTCACGACGAAGTGGTGAGTTCAATCCAAAATGGTCGCTACATTTCCAAAAAGTTCTTATGGGCCCAAAACGGACACCGTGTGCAAAAGTTACGCTCAATTCTTCGTCCGCTAACTCTCCAAGCGTTCTCAATATACAAGCACTCATTCCATCGAAAAATGGCCAAAATCACTCGTACGTCACGACGAAGTGGTGTGTTCAATCCAAAACGGTCGCTATATTTCAAAAAAGTACTTATGCGCCCAAAACGGACACCGTGTACAAAAGTTACGCTCAATTCTTCGTCCACCGACTCTCCAAGCGTTCTAAATACGCAAGTGCTTATTCTTTTGAAAAATGGCAAAAATCCCTCGTACGTCATGATGAAGTGGTGAGTTCAATTCAAAACGATCGCTACATTTCCAAAAAGTTCTTATGGGCCCAAAACGGACACCGTGTGCAAAAGTTAGGCTCAATTCTTCGTCCGCCGACTCTCCAAGCGTTCTCAATATACAAGAACTCATTCCTTCGAAAAATGGCCAAAATCACTCGTACGTAACGACGAAGTTGTGAGTTCAATCCAAAACGGTCACTACATTTCCAAAAAGTACTTATGGGCCCAAAACGGACACCGTGTGCAAAAGTGACGCTCAATTCTTCGTGGGCCGACAATCCAAGCGTTCCAAATATGCAAGTGCTCATTCTTTCAAAAAATGGCCGAAATAACTCCTACATCACGAGGAAGTGGTGAGTTCAATCCAAAACGGTCGCTACATTTCCAAAAAGTACTTATGGGCCCAAAATGGACACCGTGTGCAAAAGTTACGCTCAATTCTTCGTACGCCGACAATCCAAGCGTTCCAAATATGCAAGTGCTCATTCTTTCGAAAAATGGTTGAACTCCCCCATACGTCACGACGAAGTTGTGAGTTCAATCCAAAACGGTCACTACATTTCCGAAAAGTTCTTATAGGCTCAAAACGGACACCGTGTGCAAAAGTTACGCTCAATTCTTCGTCCGTCGACTCTCCAACCGTTCTAAATATGCAAGTGCTCTTTCTTTTGAAAAATGGGAAAATTCCTTCGTACGTCACGACGAAGTGGTGAGTTCAATCCAAAACGGTCGCTACATTTCCAAAAAGTACTTATGGGTCCAAAACGGACACCGCGTGCAAAAGTTGCGCTCAATTCTTCGTCCGCCAACTCTCCAAGCGTTCTCAGTATACAAGCGCTCATTCCTTCGAAAAATGGCCAAAATCACTTGTACGTCACGACGAAGTGGTGAGTTCAATACAAAACGGTCGCTACATTTCCAAAAAGTACTTATGGGTCCAAAACGGACACCGCGTGCAAAAGTTGCGCTCAATTCTTCGTCCGCTGACTCTCCAAGCATTCTAACTATGCAAGTGCTAATTCTTTTGAAAAATGGCCAAAATCCCTCGTACGTCACGACGAATTGGTGAGTTCAATCCAAAATGGTCGCTACATTTCCAAAATGTTCTTATGGGCCCAAAACGGACACCGTGTACAAAAGTTACGCTCAATTCTTCGTCCGCCGACTCTCCAAGCGTTCTAAATAT
>NW_019229588.1:0-3421 GCF_002742605.1 Olea europaea var. sylvestris
TTTTTTTTTTTTTTTTACTTCAGACAAATTCAAAACACACCACAATTTTTCAAGAAAAATCAATTTTAAGCTTAGTCAAATGAGATCTAAGATCAAAAAGGACAGCCGGGGAATGAAGAATGGGGGCAACCCATTTCCTTCAACATAACCATAATAAGTTTGAATTGAGAAAATTGAAAGAAGCAGAAAATCAAACAAATAAACGAATCTGTTCTGATATTGGTGAGAGAATAATTTACAAACACTTAGTAGCAATACAAAACTAGGACATGTCAGTTTTACACAAGTCACAAAAAAGCCAACACATTTAAAACAGTTATTTTAATGTTCAAAAATGGAATTCAAGAACAACAACAAAACCAGAACCAACCTAGTTCTCTCGCACTAAATATCAGCTAATATCGACCGATCAAAATGAAGTCATTGTCGTCCAGAACCTGAACATCTTTCTCTCCAACAAAATTCTCCCGTCCGAGCTCCTTCACTATACTCACAAACTCCACTCTCTTTGCCAAAGGAAGAGGTACGTATGGTAAGCGGAAAACTGGCCTCACAACTCCAAGCTGAGCAAGAGCTGTATTTAAGCCAATAGGATTTGGCTCGTGAAAAAGCCAATCAATAAGAGGCAGGAGTTTTGAATTCAACAATGGATTCTTCCCCTGGAACATGAGGTCTCTCATAAGACCAGGAACCAAGTTGCTAGTAACTGATATCACGCCCGCAGCTCCATAATCCCACCTCGAATCATGGCACTGATCGTCGTTTCCACTCCAAACGGTAATCCCGTCACTCATATACTGATCTATCCTATCATTCCCAACACATTCCTTGACACCAGCCAAGTTGGGACTCCATGCCACAGTTTGAATCACAGATGGGGGAATATCTTGGCCAGTTCGTGATGGCACGTTGTATATGATTGTAGGGCCCATGGGAAGTACACTCTCAAAGTGAGAAATCAACCCCTCCAACGAGGTCTTCCCATAGTAAGGATTGATATGAAGAGCTGCATGCATTCCAACGGCAAAGCCTTGTTCGGTAGCATGCATTGCTTCTCGAGTTGAGTTGCTTCCTGTATTTCCAATAACCTTTATGGAAGCACCAAAACAGTTGACAGTGTGACCGATGAGCATTATATGTTCGTCCCAGCTCATCAACTGGCCTTCACCGGTGGTGCCACCAACAATCACACCCTCAGCACCATGTTCAATCTGCATATTCACCAAGGCATCATAAGCTTCCAGATCGAATCTGCCATCTGGAAGATACGGGGTTTTAATGGCTGTTATCAGTCGAAGTGACTTTATGTCTTCCGTATTAGTCCTACAAACAAAAGGGAGAAGAGGTACTCACGTCTAAAACATTGTATTATCTTAGAACAGGATCTATCTTTTCTTCGGTAATTCTTTCAGAAAGTAATTATTGATGCACAAGGCCATATTTCTTGTATAAAATAATCCTCCACTGTAATGTGAAAAATGTTTTCTTTCACAAATACCATACAGACAATATATTTTAAAATCATTTCCTTCTTACATAAAATCGTTCTTAGTACACCTAATACTCAAAGTACACATGAAAAAAGAGGCAACCATAAGTAGTAAATCACTGAAGCGGGAGACCATTAATTATAAATTAACAAGTAACAAGTGCAAGCACGTCTAGATGACACAAATCAATTACTAAACTACATTTTAGAGTTAAGACAGTACAAACTAAAAAATCTCAACCAAAGAGAGCCAACAAAGATGCTGGCAGCTGCATGTTCATAATCATAAATCAATCAATCTTTTTGCAGGTGGGTCCGCAAATTAGTGATTCACACCAAAGGTATCCAACGTACTATTATCATTTAAGTGAGAAGTATCATTTATCAGGATGTACAGTAGTTAGTTCTTGTTTTGTGCTCCATTATTTGTGAGTAATGAATTATGGAATAGTGATTGGTGATGAAATGTGTGGTTAAAAAAGAATGAAAAGCTTTTTATTTACGTGTAATATTATTTTAACGAAGAATCTGTGGTTGAAAATGAGTATTGTAGAAAAAATGATGTCGTAAAATGTGGAAAAATGGTTGACAAACAAACCATTAGTTTATATTTACTCGACTAGAAAGAATAAGTGAAATATTTCAACTCGTAATGTAAGGATCAACAACACTTTGAAAGTGTAAATTTCAGATTTAATCATCTAAAGAAACAAATTGCGTCAGCATACTTCAGACTTTAGGCCGTGAAAAATCCAACATTAAATTCAAGTAAAGTACGACCTTATAAAGGAAAATTGATTTGCAAGGACAAGTAAACCTGAATCAGCACCTTTTCTGTCCTATTAAAAGTAACAAAAGATGAATGCGAAGGTCTAAAGCTTAAAAACAAAGGGTAATGGTTACCGATTTTTAACTTCATAACTACGCATTGGGAGATGAAAATTAGGAATTATGGCTGCTCTTGGTGACCTCCATTTTGCATTCCTCCTACATATTAGTAGAGATAGAAATCCGAATCAGTGAGATAAAGTAGACGCACTCACTGCAGCAAGAAGAATTGTGGCACCCACTTTCCTTTAAATCGGCAACGTATGCTAAATTAACAAAGAAATTACAGGGCGAAAAAAAATTACTTGTATTTGCATGAGCAAAAATCTAAGCGCAAACTTTAATTTTTCTTATCTGTACCTCAAATAAAGAATGATACTCAGCAGATAAACAATAAGACAAAAGTAAGAATCTTCGTGAATTAATTAAACCCTTGTTTGAGCTCCATTTTTGTCAAGAAAATGCATTTTTGGATAGTGCAATCATGTGAAATGTGCAGTTAAAAAATAAGAAAAAATTTAAGGTTTTTATGTAATAATTTTATCGAAGAAATCGTGGTTAAAATGATGTCAAAATACTGGGTAAAAATGTATTTTTTCCAAAGAATGAGGCTCAAACAAGCGCTAAACAATCAAAGTGTCTCCATCAACTGAATTAAACAAACAATCTCTAGCATCAAATAATTTATTATTAATTAGCAACTAAGGAAATGTGACCTTTTGTGGTTATCAAGATGCTGAAACTGTGAAGCGGCTTCCTTTAAGCTTCTGAAGGCAGAAAATTGCTGATACACCGCCAACATATCGAGAATTAAATACGTGTAGACCGAAGATACTTGAGTATATAAATGAAGAGGGCTTTATTTAGCTTATAATTAAATTCCAATGAGAAAAGTGAATTCAGAAAACTCCGATGGTGTTAATAGTTAAAATGGAAATGATAGTGCTTGTGATTGCGATGATTGTAATTGAGGTGGTGGTGGGAGGGAGGTTGAAGAGAGCGGCTGTGGATTGGGCGGTGGCAGATGCGCTGAGCATGACGTCAGAATACGGTGGCTATAGGCGGTAGGAGATTATGACGGCGGCATTTGTGATCGTGCGTGGG
>NW_019229589.1:0-3421 GCF_002742605.1 Olea europaea var. sylvestris
CCCCGGCGCGATTTTTATTTCAGATCAAACTGCCAAATTTCAGCCAATTCCGACACAGTCGAGAAAAATTACTCAATTGCCCCTGCGCGGTTTTTGTTTCCGATCAATCAATCAAATTTTAGCCAATTCCGACACCGTCGCGAAAAATGACGAAATTACACTCGGCGCGATTTTCGTTCCCGATAAACCTGTCAAATTTGAGCCCATTCCGACGCAGTCGAAAAAAATGACAAAATTGCCGCAGGCGCGATTTTTATTTCCGATCAAACTCCCAAATTTCAGCCAATTCCGACACAGTCGAGAAAAATGAGAAAATTGCCCCCGGCGCGATTTTTGTTTCTGATCAACCAGTTAAATTTTAGCCAATTCCGACACAGTCGCGAAAAATGACGAAATTACACCTTGCGCGGTTTTTGTTCTCGATCAACCTGTGAAATTTGAGACCATTCCGACACAGTCGCGAAAAATGACGAAATTACACCTTGCGCGGTTTTTGTTCTCGATCAACCTGTGAAATTTGAGACCATTCCGACACAGTCGCGAAAAATGACGAAATTACACCTTGCGCGGTTTTTGTTCTCGATCAACCTGTGAAATTTGAGACCATTCCGACACAGTCGCGAAAAATGACGAAATTACACCCGGCGCGATTTTTGTTCCCGATCAACCTGTCAAATTTGAGCCCATTCCGAAACAGTCGAGAAAAATGACGAAATAGGCACCGGCGCGATTTTTATTTCCGATCAAACTCCAAAATTTCAGCCAATTCCGACACAGTAGAGAAAAACGACGAAATTGCCCACGGCGCGATTTTTGTTTCCGATCAACTAGTCAAATTTTAGCCATTTCCGACACAGTCGCGAAAAATGACGAAATTACACCTTGCGCGATTTTTGTTCTCGATCAACCTGTGAAATTTGAGACCATTCCGACACAGTCGGGAAAAATGACGAAATTGCCCCCAGCCCTATTTTTGTTTCCGACCAACCAGTCAAATTTTAGTCCATTCCGACACCGTCGCGAAAAATGACGAAATTGCCCCCGACTCGATTTTCGTTTCCGATCAACTTGTCAAATTTTAGGCAACTCCAACGCAGTCACGAAAAATAATGAAATTACCCCAGGCGCGGTTTTTGTTCCCTATCAACCAGTCAAATTTGAGCCCATTCCGACACAGTCGCGAAAAATGACGAAATTGCCAGCTGCACGATTTTTGTTTCCGATCAACCTGTCAAATTTTAGGCCATTTTGATCCAGTCACGAAAAATAACGAAATTGCCCCCGGCGCGATTTTTGTTTCCGATCAACCTGTCAAATTTGAGCCCATTCCGATACAGTCGAGAAAATTGGCGAAATTGCCCCCGGCGCGATTTTTATTTCAGATCAAACTGCCGAATTTCAGCCAATTCCGACACAGTCGAGAAAAATGACGAAATTGCCCCCGGCGCGATTTGTGTTTCCGATCAACCAGTTAAATTTTATTCAATTTCGACACAGTCGCGAAAAATGATGAAATTACACCCGGCCCGATTTTTGTTCTCGATCAACCTGTCAAATTTGAGCCCATTCCGAAACAGTCGAGAAAAATGATGAAATAGGCACCGGTGCGATTTTTATTTCCGATCAAACTCCAAAATTTCAGCCAATTTCGACACAGTCGAGAAAAACGACGAAATTGCCCACGGCGTGGTTTTTGTTTCCGATCAACTAGTCCAATTTTAGCCATTTCCGACACAGTCGCGAAAAATGACGAAATTACACCCGGCGTGGTTTTTGTTCTCGATCAACCTGTGAAATTTGAGACCATTCCGACACAGTCGCGAAAAATAAAGAAATTGGCCCCAGCCCTATTTTTGTTTCCGACCAACCATTCAAATTTTAGTCCATTCCGACACCGTCGCGAAAAATGACGAAATTGCCCCCGGCGCGATTTTTGTTTCTGATCAACTTGTCAAATTTTAGGCAACTCCGACGCAGTCACGAAAAATAATGAAATTACCCCAGGCGCGGTTTTTGTTCCCTATCAACCAGTCAAATTTGAGCCCATTCCGACACATTCGCGAAAAATGACGAAATTGCCAGCTGCACGATTTTTGTTTCCGATCAAGCTGTCAAATTTTAGGCCATTTTGATACAGTCACGAAAAATAACGAAATTGCCCCCGGGGCGATTTTTGTTTCCGATCAACCTGTCAAATTTGAGCCCATTCCGACACAGTCGAGAAAATTGACGAAATTGCCCCCGGCGCGATTTTTATTTCAGATCAAACTGCCAAATTTCAGCCAATTCCGACACAGTCGAGAAAAATGACGAAATTGCCCCCGGCGCGGTTTTTGTTTCCTAGCAACAAGTCAAATTTTAGCCAATTCCGACACAGTCGCGAAAAATGACGAAATTACACTCGGCGCGATTTTCGTTCCCGATAAACCTGTCAAATTTGAGCCCATTCTGATGCAGTCGAAAAAAATGACGAAATTGCCGCAGGCGCGATTTTTATTTCCGATCAAACTGCCAAATTTCAGACAATTCCGACAGAGTCGAGAAAAATTAGAAAATTGCCCCCGGCTCGATTTTTGTTTCCGATCAACCAGTTAAATTTTAGCAAATTCCGACACAGTCGCGAAAATGACGAAATTACACCCGGCGAGGTTTTTGTTCCCGATCAACCTATCAAATTTGAGCCCACTTCGACGCAGTCGAGAAAAATGTCGAAATTGCCCCCGGCGTGATTTTTATTTCCGATCAAAATGTCAAATTTCAGCCAATTCCGACACAGCCGAGAAAAATGACGAAATTGCCCCTGGCGCGTTTTGTGTTTCCGATCAACCAGTTAAATTTTATTCAATTTCGACACAGTTGCGAAAAATAACGAAATTACACCCAGCCCGATTTTTGTTCTCGATCAACCTGTCAAATTTGAGCCCATTCCGAAACAGTCGAGAAAAATGACGAAATAAGCACCGGCGCGATTTTTATTTCCGATCAAACTCCAAAATTTCAGCCAATTCCGACACAGTCGAGAAAAATGACGAAATTGCCCACGGCGCGATTTTTGTTTCCGATCAACCAGTCAAACTCTAGCCATTTTCGACACAGTCGCGAAAAATGACGAAATTACACTCGGCGCGATTTTTGTTCCCGATCAACCTGTGAAATTTGAGACCATTCCGACACAGTCGCGAAAAATGACGAAATTGCCCCCAGCCTTATTTTTGTTTCCGACCAACCAGCCAAATTTAAGTCCATTCCGATACCGTCGCGAAAAATGACGAAATTGCCCCGGCGCGATTTTTGTTTCCGATAAACTTGTCAAATTTTAGGCAATTCCGACGCAGTCGCGAAAAATAATGAAATTACCCCAGGCGCGATTTTTGTTCCCTATCAACCAGTCAAATTTGAGCCCATTCCGACACAGTCGCGA